>NC_085841.1:215789723-216089723 GCF_035594765.1 Anolis carolinensis | reverse complement strand
TCAAAAACATTTAACCTACTGATGCCTCAATTAATGTAATTTTATTGGTATCTATTTTTATTTCTGAAATTTACCACTCTCAGCTTACACTTGAGTCAACGTTTCCCCAGTTTTTTGTGGTAAAATTTGGTGCCTCGGCATATATTCGGGTTGGCTTATACTCAAGTATATACGGTGTGTGTGTTATCATCTCATTTTACTATATTGCAAATACCCTTTATATGTGCTATTAATAAAAAAATAGAAAAACATTAGCTGCCTAGGTAAACTCACAACACATCTGAAAAATTGAGAAAAGACACTCGGTGATCCCATTTCAGTTGGGCTATCCTGGCTAGAGACTGGTAGAAGAGAAATTACCCTACAAGGGCTAAACATTGGAAATCCCTACATTTTACAGCAGATTTTTGGTTTCCCAACAACTTCAAATAACACATTAAGATATTAATTTTTAAAATTATGCACACACACACACACACACACATATATATATGAGAGAATATTACCCTAATGGGTAATTTTGTCATATACTTGCCCTGTAAATATAGTGAGTTTTTGGTATATCAATCTTTAATTCACCTTCCATAAAACAAAACAAAATGATTAATTCATTGCCCTTTCAGTTCAATAAGCTTTAGAGAACCCATAGATAAGCACAGGAGGAGTTCTGTCACAGCAGCAGGTAGATGCTTTCTAAAAGCCCAAACTCTTATTTTCACACAAACAGAACACTGAGGGAAAGAGTACAATGAAGGTCAACGTTGCTGCAGGACAGCATTTCTGTGCTATGGTTTCTATGTACCAAAAAAACTCGCAAAAATTGGGAATGACCCATCTGGGTGAGTGAAAGGTCATGATGATTAAAAGAAACACTTATGTTTACCATAAATACTTGTGTATAACTTGAGCTCATGTATAAGTCAAGGGCAGGTTTGGGGGGGCAAAATTATGGCTTTTGACATGATCCATGAATATAATTTGAGGGTCATTCTGCAAAGAGGAGTAGACACAGTAGGACTGCCTAGGAGCCACTGCCACTTTCCTGCATACACATTAAAAAAGGCCAGAAGTGGTGCCATGGCAGAGAGAATAAAGAAGGTCGGTGTTTCTTTTACATTCTCCTGGGACAGTATTTGCTCTAGCCTTTTATCACTGTGTTCAGAGACAGTTCCTTTAAAAAAAGAAGTTAATGTACATTTACCTGCAAATAAGTAGTTACATTTACCTGCAAATAAGTCAAAGTAGATTCGGGAGGAGTCAACTTCTAGTCTGAAATATGAGTATTTAAGCAATTTGGATGATTAGAAGCCAGTGTGGTGGTGGAGTTTGAGTATTGGGTTCTTCTTGGCTAGATAGCTGTTCTGAAATTGGCAACAAAACCTTGTTCCATTGTGAGAGGTCTCTATAATTTTATGATCAGGTTTAAATATGTTCTTTTTTCCTTAGCTTCTTAAATAGCCTGCTCTAAGCAGATGACAAAAACAATTCTATACATACATACATATACAAGTACAGGGCTATTTTAGGAACAACTTTATTCATTATCAAGATGGTGCCAAAAAGAAGAGTGTCCCTATAAAGAATCTGTCATAATGAAGACTTATTGAAAGGAAACATGGATAAAGAGTCATGAGGAAAAGAAGCACACTTCATTTATGGCTCAGCTAGTCTAGGCTGGCATTAGATTTAGGGATTTCTTCAGATAGCCAAGGCTGCTAGTCCAAGATCAAATCTAAAGAGATCTGCAGAGATGAAAAATACTTGCTCTCCATATTTGAACATATCTAATTGCATTTCTATATTATCAGTTGAAAAGGGGAAGGGAGAGATACACACAGACAGACATAGAAACTTTGGATACTTCAGCAGGGAGAATGTCCACCAACTTTGTGAAAACACAATATATGAAAGAGATAATGAAGGGCATTGCCCATAATTGGTAGCAGTCATTCTCCAACAGTAAAGCATTGTTAAGCTTTTGCAAGATAGGTCTAGCAGAAAAATGAAAGTAGGTTTGAAAGTTGCAAGAGCAAAAGCAATCCTGTGGAGTTATTATTTTAAATTGCAAGGCCAAAGGCTTCAGGTGTAAAGGTCCTTGCGATCTGAACTCCTAATTTCGAGTTGGAAGATGCAGCAACAGGTTAAAAAAAAAAGAACGAGAGAGAGAGAGAGAGAGAGAGAGAGAGAGAGAGAGAGAGAGAGAGAGAGAGAGAGAGAGAGAGAGAGAGAGAGAATGTGTGTGAGAAAGATCTTCTATGCTATGAAGAGTTCTGAATAGAAGCCTTAAGAACCTTTCTTTCACAATGCTCCCCTGAAGTGAAAACACTGTTCAAGCTCATCCTGTAGAAAAGGCAATCTGAAAAGGATAAGCAAGATGACTTTATAAAAAATATGTATCAGGATTTTCATCGCACAGGCACACCAGAGGAAAAAATCCACCATGTGGAGATGGCATTTAGACTGAAGACATGTAAGATAGACTCTCAGAAGTAGTGTCCTGTGTTCTTCTCTCCTTTGAAAATGAAGAAGACTCTTGTGATGAAGTGACATTGAATTTAGGCACTTGTCGCTTTGCAGAAGGCTTCCTGTAAGAGCCAATAGATGCAACCTACTACCCTTTAAAAAGCTTTTTAAAATGGTAGCAGCAGAGTAGGGAAAGAAACAACACTGCTATGTTCTTGGCTACTGTTCAGTTGGGCCTTTGAAATTTACATGTACTTTGCATTCCAATATAAGATGCACATCTAGGTGCTAAAATATATAAAAGCCAATGAGAACTGGGTTAATAGCAATATGGAAGTAGTCATTATGCCATGATTTTTAATAGCTCACTAAAATCTTTAGTGCTCAAAGGTAAGACCTATTGTATTGAAGAACGAGTAGAGAAAAACTAAAGCCCTCCTGGACTGATGGACTCAAAACAACATCAGCCTCATACAAAATGATCAGCAATCAGGACCGATGGGAAATATAGTCCAGAAACATGTACTGGAAGGGCCAGAGATTTCTTACAAATACAAAGAAAGTATTTGTGAACACATAAGCTGATAGTCTCAAAACCGAGAGCTTTGAGGCTTACATGTCAATAAAATAAATTTAAAATAGGAGTGATGTTAATTACGTAGATTAAATATTTCCCCAAGTCACCCATAAACAATGGATAATTGGACAAATTTAAGACATATATGGCTTAAAAATTGTGGGTTTTTTTAATTATGAATTTTAAATTATGCACTGAATTTATATATAATTTTCTTTCAAATTGATGCTTTAATTGGGATATGTGTTTTAAGTGTTTGCTTGTGTTGTATTTTTATATGTTGTTGCTCCCCACCTTAATCCATGGGGAGAGATGGGTATATCATTGTCATTGTCACCGTCATTGCCATGGTTGCTGTCATGGTAGTTATATGCTGTGTCTAGGACTGGAAGCAACACACCTTTGAATACCAATTGCTGGGGAGCTTTCAAGGTCTGTGTGCAGGCTTTCCAAGAGACATTTGGTCAGTCTCTATAATCCAGTCTCTGCTGGATTAGAGAGATCTTCAGTCTGATCCTGGATAACTCTGGAGGTGTGATGGATCTCCATAGAGACAGTATCCAGCAATCTCTATACCATCACGGAGAAGGCTCTGACACAAGGAGAAACACAGGTTCATGTAAAACAGATTTCCCAATGTCATGTACGATATTAAAGATTAAAACTAGTACTTTATGCTGAGCCTGGAAACCAATGGGCAATAAAATCAGATGCTGTCACAGATGGGATGATCTGCTCACTAGACCCTTCAGACAGCAATCTGCCAATTGCATTTTGAACTAACTGAGGTGTCTCAACCATCTTGTAACCCAACCCCTGGCTACAGTGGGGGTCATGCTCAGCTGCTCCCAAATGAATCAAAATTGCTGAGCAGGCTATCTGCAAGTTTGATATCTATTATTGTTTTAACCAGCAGCAAAACCTGATCAGCAACCAGAACCAGCAGCAATTCAAATGAGAATTAATTGGGGGTAGGTCCCACAGAGAAAGTTATCCCACATTCCTTAGGTGCCTGAGGGACAGAAGTTAGAATCATACACTCATAGAATCATAGAGTTGGAAGAGACCTCACGAGCCATCCAGTTCAACCCCCTGCAAGAAGAAGTTGGATCGATTTACTGTACTATGCCTCTTCCTAGATCTGCCAAATACCTTGATCTTCTTGTTTATATGTAAAATGATCTAAAACATACACAGCAAATGCAGTGAGACTTATTTCCAATTAATTTTACTTTGTTTAAAATATTTCAATACAATTTTTAAACCCATCACAGTGACTTAAAAAAAATATCACACAATAAAACATAATAAATATTTTAAAATGTACAAATTATTTTCAAAATGTCTCCTGATTTCCTTCTAGAAATGAGAATTCTAGGAGGAAGTGACAAGCACTGGTTCGGAGGTAAGATTGGTGCCTTTACCCCCAGATAGGAGGTAACAAAAAGTGTGCCCTTAAGTGTCTGCAAATCCTTCTAAACTCAAAGTATCAGAGGTATCACTGTTATGGTTGAGCCTCATAGCTCTACTACTGGGAGACGTGGGCGTAAGACTCCTCGAGAGTCAGATACTCTCGAGGAGCGAGAAAGGAAGCGACTGCGAGATATCTTTGCAGAACCATCTGACGAGGATTCTTTTGAGGGGTTTACTGAGAGAATGGAGGAAGAGATGGTTAGCTCGGAAGAGGATGACATGGAATGGACTCGTGTAAGGGAGGATTTGGGTGCCACTGGCAATGATAGTATGGAAGGCGATTGGGGACCTTCAGGATTAGACCCGTGGACAAGCTGGAGGGATGGGACGGGATCCACAGCTGGGGATGCTGTGGGGCGTAGTCAAAGGTGTTCCAGTTCTGATGAGGAAAGTGATGAGGAAACACCCGGGCTAAGGAGAACAGCTGATAGCGATGAGGACTTGTAACTGGCATAAAATGGGGTTTGGGAGCAATAGCAAATTGCGTTGGGCAAGGTAATCTGGACGAACGCTTGGGATCTGTGTGGGAAGTTTTCCTGAAGACGGGTGTGATTCGTTTGCTGACTACGTAAGTTATCCTGGACATTGGGCTCAGACGGCGGGAGGAATTGTGTGGGGTTTTGTTGTGCAACCTCTGCTTAATCTTAATAGCTTTGACCTTCCGTCGTCTTCTTGACGGACGCCATCTGCTTACTCTGGACTTACGGACTGACTGACTACGGCCTCGGATTCTCCTACCTGTGTCTATCGTTGGAACTGGTGAACTACAAACGTCTGCATCTGCCTTACGACCTTCGGAACGGATTGGGACTTCGCTGACTGCTTCTGCCCTCGTCTGCTGTGTTTGTATCGGGAAATTGCCTGCTGTGTGGAGGAGTAACCTCTAAGTTACTCAAACATAGCTCTTGGCAGCAGAGAAGCATCTGCTGCCAATTAGTTGCATTCCTTTGAACTTTTTGTTCACCAGCTTCTGTTTGTTTATTCCCAGGCTGAAGCAAGCTGTTTTGATTTAACCCGGATTAAACTCCGGTTTAATCCGGTTTATCTTTTGAACGTTTTTCTTGTCTCTTTTTACTTTTAAGGCCAGTGTTGCCTAGCCCTTGTCTTTTACGGGCATTTTTGGTTCTGTAACTCCAATAAACTTTGTTATCTTTTATCTTGTGGCGTTCTGTCTTTGACAATCACTCTTTCTTTAATCACTAGAGAAATTATACTGTTTTGCCGGTATTGCACCACCTGACATCTGCCGGGAAGTAGCAGCTAATAATGAAAGGACCAAGGCAGTGACATCTCAGGTCCATCCCCTGTTCGGTTATCAGCCAGCACGCCAATGCCTTAAATCAAGAAATAGTTTTCTAAGATCTACAGAGATACTCGCAGGAACAGCTCAAGCAAGAGTCTAGAAGTGGCAGGCTAAAACCCAGAACTTCAATCCATGGCTGATATCGAATGAGAGACTCCTTCCTGGGCACACAGAAGACTGGGCAACTTGGAAGGTGCTGAATAGACTGCGCTCTGGCACCACGAGATGCAGAGCCAACCTTAAGAAATGGGGCCACTAAGTGGAGTCCATGACATGCGAGAAGAGCAAACCACAGACCACCTACTACAATGCAGCTTGAGTCCTGTCACATGCACAATGGAGGACCTTCTTACAGCAACACCAGAGACACTCCAAGTGGCCAGCTTCTGCTAAAAGGAATTCTAGTACAATGTCAAGTTTTTAACTCTGCTTTGTGTTTTTAAATACATTACCATTGTACCCTCAGTTTACTTCTGACACGATACAAAAAAAAACTCTTTCTGCTGTACAAAAAACATTTTATTGTTCAGCTTTTACTTTGAGGAATTTGAAGGATAAAATGGGAGAAGCACAGAAATAAATTCGATCTCAAAAGAAAGATGACAATAGAAAAACGTCCTAACATAGAACAAGGTATTTGAACCTAACGTGAAGTGTTTATCATTTTGTTCTATTTCACGCATTTACAACACTTCAGGTATTCTCTGTGAGAGCCATGCCTAAGAACAGCAGCTCCTAGTATAGTTTCACTAGTCTTCTCTAAAACATGAAATTAAAGTCAATGGGTAAATAAAGCATCATGTAATGGCTTTGTATTTTAGTGTATGAATTAAATGTAAAAGCTCAATTTAAACATGAAGGTACAAACTGAAATATGAGCTAAAAATACTTTCTTGTAAGAATCAAGTCCAGACCCATTAATTTCATTTTGGCAAAAATAGCACCCACTTGTTTTCAACAGACATGCTGTACTAACAGGAGTCTGTGCTACATAAAGAAATTGCAACTACAGTATTAGCCTTTTCCTCTAGGCATGCTGCAGCTCTCTCTTTCCCCAGAGGTCCTAGAAATATGAACTGTAGCTCTTGTATAGCAGTCCGGGAAATAATTGATCATTTGCCAGTGTCCTGTTGGCGAGTTACCACTCCTGGGACTCACTTTCAATTTCACACCATTTTGACTTTCTGGACATTGTGGGTTAATTTCTAGGAGAAAAGATGATTATATACTTGAGCTGTTGCAACAATAGCAGTTTTATGTACATCGTGCATGTGGCATTTGTCTGTGTCATGTAAAACGCAAGAACAAAAACCATACAAGAGGGGTTTTGTTTTACTTGAACAGCAGAAGAATTAAGCTCCAAATTATAGCCATTTCTTAAAATAGGGAACAACATAGCTGGGCCACGCATTTGATGGAATGAAGGTTGTTGCAAACAGATGGCCATTGACTGGAGAAGAGAAGGATGGGAAACACTAGTCTCTGGAAGGAGATTTTTAGCTGGAACCTATAACTGTTTAAGAGATAGCCGGAATTTCAAAAATGGTAGATGCATTTCTCTTACCATGGATGGAAAGGTAATCCAGGGCACACAGATTTTTAGCTTCACAGTACAATACCACTACTACTGAAGCGAGACCAAAACAGCTGACCTCAAAAAAGAAGTTTTGCATCTCTGTACCAATGTGCCCTCAAGCAGTAAGAAGCAATTTTTTTTGTTCCAAGGTGGAGAAACTGATCATTTCCTGCTGCAAACTTCTCACAACTCAATGGATGGTAGCATTTATCATAAAACACTGTAAATGGGAAGACAAAGACAGCCCAATTGGTAATTTGGGAAAGCCCATATTATTTACTGCCACTGTGAGAAGGGCAGGCAGGAATAAAATAAGACTTCAAACAATCCATACAAGACAGTATAAGGTATTCATTAGCAAGGATATAGATTCAGTAGACAACAAGCTGAATAATCACAAACAGGGAGAAAAAACCTGATCCAAGCATTAATAATTCCATTAGTATTCATTGAAATAGCATTGATTTTAATGAATTTATTTCACAGCATTGTTGCTGTCCTATGTACTTTTTAAACTTCCCATTATAGTTTTAATAATAATTAAGGAATGGGCCTCAAGTATTTTGTTTTTGAACAGAAAATAAAGGGAGAGAAAAGTGTTTTATGAACAGAAGTAAACATTTTACAATGATTCAAGTTTTAGAAAAACAGTTTAGTGTTTAATGTTGTAACATTAAAAGAAGCCTTCACAAGAACAGAAAGTACAAACTTTCAACAATTGCTTATAGAAATAATATGGACAATCCCTTCTGCTAAACCACTTTCCCCCATCCTAGGCAGAAGTTCTGATAGGAGTGAATTTTTAAACAACATTCAAAAATTGAATGCATTGAGCAAGCCTAGGAACTTGAATTGTGTGGTGGTTTATGTGTTAGGCTAGGACTCTGGGAAACCAGGGTTGAAATCCACTCAGCCATGGAAAGTCAGTGGGTAAGTGTGGACAAGTCAGATTGCTTGAAGCAGTCTAAGAGGAAGACAACAGCAAACCTCTTCTCAATAGATCTTGCCAATAAAACTGTGATGCAGTTGCCATAAGGTAGAATCCACTTGACAACTCATAATAACTATAATCAAAATCTTAATAATTGTCAATGATATTAGAGTAGGTATCTAAGCAATCTATATAAGCTAAATATTGAGAAACCAGACAAATCTACTATTGAGAAAAATACTAGAATTATTCCAGGATGCTAGAAAAAAAATCTCAAGTATTTATGTATCTGGCGACTGTCATCAGGGGCAACTGAACACTGCTATGTATTTGCATTATTTATATGGCAACTACATTAAGGAAATTAAAAAAGACACAGAGAGGAGCTCAATTAAATCGTGGTTTTATCTGGTTATTTGTTTCATTCAATTTGTGTTTTATTTTAGATGTACTTTTTGTTTTATGTTTTTAGGCACTTTGTTCCGGGTGTAAGCTGTCCCGAGTACCTTCGGGGAGATGGTGGCGAGATACAAGAATAAATTTGTTTGTTTATTTATTTAAGGCATATAATATAGAAAATGCATGGGAGTATTTCAGAACTTGCTAATTCAACATTAATGAAACTGCTTAGAAGGAAACCAGAAGAGCAACTCCCACTGTGGGATAAGTTCCCAACAAGTCACTCATATGCACTTTCAATTCTGCTACACTTTTCCACATCAACCTAAGGAGGTTGTCCTCGTTCTAAACTGGTGCCTTTCATTAATGGACTAGATGAGGTCAAACAAAGTGAAACTTAATCCAGACAAGACAAAGGTGATCTGGATTAGTCGGAAGGCAGATCAGGGAATAGGGATCTAGTCTGTGCTGGATGGGGTCACATTCCTCCTGAAGACACCAGGTGCCCGTGCTGATTTGTTTTAACTGAACTGGTTTTAAAGAGTTTATGTTTTTAAAATGCATTTTATATATACTATATATACTTGAAGATAAGCCGGGTTTTTCAGCCCTTTTTTGACCTGAAAAAGCCTCCCTCGGCTTATAATGGGGTGAAGGCCAGGCTGTGAAACCTGGAGGCCATTGTTTGCAATATATGATATATTTCTTTCTCCTCTTTCTTTTCCATGTCAGGAGAGACTCTCATCTCCCTTAACAGCGTGTTTTCTTTTTCCAGTCAAAATATTTCATGCCCTCCTTATTTGTATGGCTCTCTTTCAAACCCACCCGATTTCCTGGCTTTTTTGTGTGTATCTAATTGTATTAACTTTATATTGATGTTATATGTGCATTTTTGTTCCCTTTGTTCCCAAGGCCTTTGCAAGCCCTATAGAATTATAAATATCTTTCTATATATGAATATTTCTCCTGAAGTCTTTGCAAACCATATATATCCATTAAACTTATAAAAGCATTTTTCCCTGAAATATTTGTTAATCTCTGCTACAGATATATAGGCATTTCCATATATACATATATACATATATATATATATATATATATATATATATATATATATGTATGTATCTACCTATCTATATACATTAATTTCATATATGAATTTCCCCCTCATGTTTCCAGGTCTTTGCAAATCCTATATAAATATAATTATCTATATACAATGAGATGTCTAGGAGAGAAATGCACATAGCGAGAGAGAGAGAGGATTTGCAAACATTTCAGGGGAAAATGCTTATGTGAAATTAGTATATATAATTTTAGATTTGTATCTAGCTCTGCATTGTTGGAAGCAGGCTTGAGTCCCCATGGGAGATAGGGCGGGACACAAATGAAGTTGTATTATTATTATTAAGTTACTGCTTAATAATAATTAAGTTATTGTTTTTGTTGACCCTCCTTTTCCACTTATAGAGCTAGTTTATTTTTTTCTTTGAAATATGGTAATTTTTCTAAAACATCTAACCTGCTGATACCTTAATTAACGTAATTTTATTGGTATTATTTGTATTTTTGAAATATACCAGTAGCTGCAGCATTTCTCACCCTTGGCTTATATGCAAGTCAATAAGTTTTCCCAGTTTTTTATGGTAAAATTAGGTGCCTTATATTTGGGTCAGCTTATACTCAAGTATATATGGTTATATTGTTTTATTACTGTAATTAGTTTAATCTTATTTTAATATTTACTTTTTAAATGGTTTTAATTGCATTATTCTTTTAAAGTATGAGCTTCTTTGAGTCCTTATTTTAGAAGGAATGCATGTTCTAAAAAATATGATAGTGAATTTTCATGGCGAATCCAGTTATTAATTCTGAAGAGACCAGCTCCAATAAATCAGATCCACTGAATCAATGGGACTTAAAGGAGCATTGATTTAACAGGTCCCAGTTCTTTACCCTAAATGGGACAACTGGATCAAGTCCTTTGATTGCAGTTGTTTTAGAAGCTGGAGAAAGTGTAACGTGGGGGAAAGCATCAGACTTCACATACTTTAAAGACATGGGTTACTGTTCTCTTTGATAGCCCAAGACATATGGTCTGTGATTAAAATGGCTTAATTCTCCTGGCAATAAAAGTTTTGGCTGGAAGATAGTATAGCAGACTGCCAAAAAGATCTTGCATAAATAGGATTTTCCAGCACACTGTAAACCTGTTGTGAGGGATTGGCAGCACTTCATAAACATTACTTCAGTTGTAAGACTGAAACAATAAGTAAACAAACAAAAAATCAATAGCTCTTCTCCAGCACATGCTCAAGAACACTTAGCCTCTCAGAACTCAAGGGAGTTAATGGGCCCAGCCATCCATGGAGAGGCCTCACCAGCTATTCTCCTCTGAACTTGTAATATGGTCTCACTTCTTTCTCCTTCTACAGATTTAAGCATTGGCCCCTTGTGCTTTGTCCTTTTCTCTAAAAGGGAGCATCCACAATGGGGCATCTTGTAAATATGGTCCTTCAGGAGACCGTCAAGTTGTACACGGCCAGGTGATTTTGACAGATAGCAAAACTTGGTATCAGAAAGCCTACTGGATCTGCTTGGGTACACTGCAGTAATTTTATAATGATCTAAATATAAATGGGATACACTTTTCATTTCTGCTGTTGTCTTGTGTTATATCAGATATCAAACGGATTAAAAACTACACTGCTGTGTCTATTTTTTAAAAAAACAAACCAAAATATAGAATTTGTTGCAGTTCCATCCATTGGGAGAAGAACTTGGAGCCAATCCCAGTCTTCTTATATTAAGCATTTCATTATTGCTTTCAGAAAGTTTGTCAAGGTTTCTGTCTTCATATAGATCTATAAGTTGAGAAACTACAGTATCCTGCTTTAGCACTCTTTTTAAAACATTAGTACCCAGATTTAGATGAACATGCAAAGATACAAAGCACTTAAATAGGAGAGGAAACACTTCACAAGCAGTTTCCTGATTATTTTGGGATATACTGAATTCTCACTCTTTTCACAAATCACACCAATTTGGTGCTACATTTACATGAAGAATTATATATATGCAGAAGAAGACATCTGAATATACTATTAAATGATGGTTTATTATTACATTCATGGGTATGCATAAGCATGCCATCTCTTTTCCAGCTTTGCAGAATGCATTGTATAAATCAGAGGTGGACAACATGCTAAAGTGTAGAGGGCCAAACATACCCCCTCCAAAAGACCCTGGGGAGGCACATCTCCCCACATCCCATAATAATTTTTAAATGCTTTTTTAAAATCACTCTTCATCTTTTAGGGGCTGTGGAGTATCATTTTGTGAGGTCCTTCCCACCTCCCCAATAAAGCTTTTTTTTCAATTCAGTTATATGTTTGAAAAGGTTTTACACTTAGGCCTAAAATAGGGGTAGACTCTGATAAAATTGCCTCCCAGGGCCACTGGAGGACACAAGGGGTATTTTCTAACCCTATTTATCATAGGGTTTTCTTAGCAAGATTTATTCATGAGATTCTTATACACTTACATTTATTCATCTAATCTATCTTCCTTTCTTTTTTCTTTCTGTCTCCTTGTCTCTAAGTTTACGGATTGATAGAAAAATGAGTCTGTAATGCAAGAATTGATATAGTGATTTGGTCTGAGCACTGGCCTAGGACTGTAGGAGGCCAAGATTCAAATCCCTGAAAGTCCACTGGGTGAATTTGGGCAGGCTTTAGAGTAAAGCAGTGGCAAAACCCTTAATATATTTTAACAAGAAATCTTTAGAAGAGGGTCACCATCACTTGGAGTTGACTTAAAACAGTGGTTCCCAACTTTTGGGCATCCAGGTGTTTTGGACTTCAGTTTCCACAGATCTTAACAGCTGGTAAGACGGCTGGCTTTCTGGAAGTTGAAGTCCAGAACACCAGGGAACCACTGACTTAGAAGCATGTAACAACTCCAAAGGCAAGAAATCTGTTCTGAGCAATACTTGTTGCATTAAGTTAGGTTATCCATAGTTTCTACCCCTCCCTTCCTTTTGGAATATCAATTTTCTGGCCAACTTACACATAGTCCCCCACGACCTTCTGGCAAACAAACTAGTAAAATGTGGGCTAGACAAAACTACGGTTAGGTGGATCTGTAATTGGCTAAGCGAACGAACCCAAAGGGTGCTCACCAATGCGTCGTCTTCATCATGGAAAGAAGTGACAAGTGGAGTGCCGCAGGGCTCCGTCCTGGGCCCGGTTCTGTTCAACATCTTTATTAACGACTTAGACGAAGGGTTAGAAGGCACGATCATCAAGTTTGCAGATGACACCAAACTCGGAGGGATAGCTAACACTCCAGAAGACAGGAGCAGAATTCAAAACGATCTTGACAGACTAGAGAGATGGGCCGAAACTAACAAAATGAAGTTCAACAGGGACAAATGCAAAATACTTCACTTCGGCAGAAAAAATGGAAATCAAAGATACAGAATGGGGGACGCCTGGCTTGACAGCAGTGTGTGCGAAAAAGATCTTGGAGTCCTCGTGGACAACAAGTTAAACATGAGCCTACAATGTGATGCGGCAGCTAAAAAAGCCAATGGGATTTTGGCCTGCATCAATAGGGGAATAACGTCTAGATCCAGGGAAGTCATGCTCCCCCTCTATTCTGCCTTGGTCAGACCACACCTGGAATACCGTGTCCAGTTTTGGGCACCGCAGATGAAGGGAGATGCTGACAAGCTGGAAAGCGTCCAGAGGAGGGCAACTAAAATGATTAAGGGTCTGGAGAACAAGCCCTATGAGGAGAGGCTTAAAGAGCTGGGCATGTTTAGCCTGCAGAAGAGAAGGCTGAGAGGAGACATGATAGCCATGTACAAATATGTGAGGGGAAGTCATAGGGAGGAGGGAGCAAGCTTATTTTCTGCTGCCCTGCAGACTAGGACACGGAACAATGGCTTCAAACTACAGGAAAGGAGATTCCACCTGAACATCAGGAAGAACTTCCTCACTGTGAGGGCTGTTCGGCAGTGGAACTCTCTCCCCCGGAATGTGGTGGAGGCACCTTCTTTGGAAGCTTTTAAGCAGAGGCTGGATGGCCATCTGTCGGGGGTGCTTTGAATGCGATTTCCTGCTTCTTAGCGGGGGGTTGGACTAGATGGCCCTTGAGGTCTCTTCCAACTCTACTATTCTATGATTCTATGATTCTATGATTCTATACTACATATGTCTATTGTTATGGTTTCACTGTGTCTGTGTACTATGCATTTGTATTAAAGGCATTAATCACTCACATGGTGTTTTCTTTCTTGAGTACATTTATAGCCAGAACTTTTCAAGGAAAATCAGTGAAAATAAAGTTAAGCAAAAGACAATAAAAATAACAAATTTAAATATGCCGCTAAAACTGAAACAACTCACAACAGAAGAAAAAAACCAGGTAAAATTGAACATTTTAATTTAAATATTGAAGAGATTTCAAATCTATCCAGAACAGAATGGCCATAAAGTAAACTGAATTAAAGTGTGTGCATCAGTGAGATTTTTTATTCAATAATATAAATGCCAGATGGTGTTCTACCACAGAAAAACCCAGTCACAGCTGGGAGTCAAATCCTAAAGAGTCTGAGAACACTGATAGGTTTATACAGAAAAACCACTGATCTACCAGTTTCCACAAAAATATGATCTCTCTCCTTGCCATACATACATACATAGATACATACATACAAGAGAACACTTTATAAAGAAATGTAAGCTAGATCAGTAAAGCCCTCCCTAAACTGTCTGTTGCTTACATGAATAAATGTGATGTCCATTAGAACTGTACCAATTAAAACAATTCACCTGTTTTATTTATTTGTGTGTGTGTGTGTTCATAAGAATATTTTCCTACAGTCCAAGCACAAACTGAAATACCAATAACAACCCAAATCCCATAGATTCCCCCCTTCCTGTTTCACGCCTCTCCATTGTCCCTTCTTTAGCTGCATTTTTTGATGCTCATTTCACTGCTTTTTGTACTCTCTTTTTATAGACTGAACAATGAAAAAACAAATTATAACAACTCCTAGACCCAACTCTCTATCCCATCCACCCCACATTTTGAGAAACAAGACTTCAATCAGAAGCTTACTGTGGATAGCGTCTCCAGGCGTGCCATATACCACATATCCTTCATAAATAATGGAACATAAAAATATTTTCAAAAGAAAATAAACTTTTGCTTTATAGATTATAGCAAAGCATTAGGTTCAGAATACACTTTAATCACTCCTAAAGAAATTAGTGTACCACAACATTTGTTTGTCATGATGAAAGTGAATGCGTTCCAAATGGCATTTGATCACCTTATCTGTTTAACTTGTATCATACATAAAACAGCATAAGACTGAAGAGGAAGAGGCAAAAAATTGGAGGAAGGAACGCCAATAATTTAAGATGTGGAAATGAAACTATACTGTTAGCAGGAAACAGCAAACTCTTGGAACGAGAAAGTCAAGAAAGAAAGTGCAAAGGGAGGTTTTAGTTGGACACATATGATCACATATTCTAGGGTTGTTTTCAGACTTCTTTTAGGAGTTTTTAAATAGCATTTTAATATTTTCTCAAAATGTTTTTGTCTGTGTATTGTTTTAGGGTTTGTTTGTTTTTTTAAAAAAAAATCCATTCATTGCATTGTGAGCTTTTATGGACTGGGAGGCATTGCAGAAATATGGTGAACAGACAAACCTTGAGGAAGACCCACTCTTTTTTGGAGGTTCACCAATGCTGTTAAGAAACAACAGCCTGTTTCTATCATAACTTGTTGATTTAAAACGCATATAAACATTAAAACATTCTGAGAACATATAAACACTGCTTTTCCTTTCTACACCATCACTTTTCTTTTGATATCATCCCCTTCTTTAATTGTAAGCTTGAAGGTTGGATTGATTTGCAAGCTATTCTAGGGGCCTTTCTTTCAGAAAAGTAGATATAAAAATACTTCGCACATGCACACAAACTGCTAGTGCTATTTTACATATGCACTGAGATGGGGCCCTTCATATACTGCACAGTTATATCACTAAATTCCACTTTCATAGGGTGAAAGCATGGCAGTTAAAGAGGAATTGTTGCACTTTAGCTGTGTAGTGTGAAACGGCTCTTGGACTATTCCACCTTGGGGGGGGGGGAGTCACATTTTGTTCAGCTTTGCTTTAAATGAACTAATACTCAACAGTAAGTGAACAAGCTGGGACTATAAAGAGCTGGTGGGAAATGTGTGTCATCAAGGAGGAAATGGCAGAGAGAAGGAGGGAGAGGGAACTATTGGATAGTTATTTACAGACAAACGAAGTGTATTCAAAAACAGGGATAAATATCGCAAACAGAGCATAATGTCCACAGCTCTTGCAGGTTTCTATTTGTAATCTATATAATTACAATGCCTAGTCCTGCAATTTGGCAACTGGTATTTCTAGAGGGTCTCAGCCACAGCTTCTGGTCTTTAAATCAAGAGGATGTGTCATGCCAGCTGTACTAGAGTACCTATTAAGAGCTACTGAGAAGGGACAACTTCCCAAGGGTTGAATATATTAGCTCAGTATAATACAATAGCAGAGTTTACAATCTTGCCTAAAAATGCTGTAATTGGCTTATCAAAGATACTGCAAAAGTCATAATAGAAAAGGTCAGCAGCAATATACATTTATACAATAGAGAGATGCATTATCTTCCCAGCTGGCATGGCATGGCATGTAATTTTACACACCACGCTGCACCAGCATGTGGTAACTAAGAAAGACAGTGATCATTGCTTTCTAAAAATCTCAGGAACTCTTGTACGCCATCAGTGAAAATGACCTGAGGATGCACATCAGTTCACATTGACATGGGCTTACTCATCTTTCCAGCAAATGAGGGGAAAATACAGAATTTACAAAATAGAAACCAACATTCCCATTTATTTAAAAGCTTTATTTTCATGTTGTATCCATCAGTTTATACAGATATCTAGCAAATAAGTCCTCATATGTCCTTGAATTCACACTATCTGCAGTAGTTATCTAGTCTGATAACTTGTGGTCTAGGGGAGGCAAAGAGAGATACCAGCCTCACTTTTCCTTCTAAATAAAGGTCATATCATATTTGAATGTATCTAATTTCTGTATATAATTTTTTCTTGATGTATAGAACCAGGCACTCACTGAATGATAAAACAAATTACATGCGTGCAGGTCTCCCTGTTTCATTTTCATATACGGAAAGTCACATTATAGGAATTTGCAATAATGATAGTACTAAAATGATTGTGTAGTAATCCAAAACATGATCTACTAGGATAGAGAAAGCACTGGTAAGAAATGCTGCAGGACCATAGGGCTCTCACTGAGCAAAATAGGAGGGTGACATTTTTTGGAAGAAAGAATTCCAGGGAATTTAAGGAGAAGGCTAATAACTCAATGGTAAGCCAGAAGTTCTGCAAGCAAAAGGTTCCTGGTTGTAAACCTAGTATTTTCTGTTCAGGGCCGGCGATTGGATAACAGATGATGGGAAAGGCCCTGATGGTCAGGACACTACTGGGCATGGTGAACAAGCACTGTGGTCTTTTTAACATTCATAACCAGAAAGATAGATGTCAGGAAGATAAAAGTAGAGATGATGAAGCATACTACCAAGTTTAGACTTTAAAAATTAGGATTGAGTCAATAAACGTTCTTTGAAATGGGATCTTTTTTAGAATCATCCTAAAATGAAACTTTTGACAGGAAATGGCTAAATAATGGCAACACTAGCCCCCAGTGGTGCACAGGGTTAAACTGCTGAGCTGCTGAGCTTGTTGACTGAAAGATCGGCAGTTCAAATCTGGGGAGTGGGGTGAGCTCCCACTGTTAGCCCCAGCTTCGGCCAACCTAGCAGCTCAAAAACATGCAAATGTGAGTAGATCAATAGGTTCCGCTCCAGAGGGAAGGTGACAGCGCTCCATGCAATTCATGCCGGCCACATGACCATCTACGGACATCGCTGGCTTTTTGGCTTAGAAATGGAGATAAGCACCACCTCACAGAGTCAGACACGACTAGATCTAATGTCAAGGGAAAACCCTTACCTTTACTACCTAGAAATGGATGCCTGCCCTCATTACATCATTTATGAAAGAGGAATCTGAAAGAGGCCCCACACCTTTGGGGTGAGGAAGAATGAAGTAAGGTTTGCATGTTGCTTTACATATATCCAGAACACAGTGAAACATGGTATTTTGAGGTCGGCATATTGCTTTTTGGAAAGAAGGCGAAATTATACTTTACCTTATATTTATTTTAATCAGTGGTAAGTGACAGTTCAATTTCATGTGCACTGTTACTTGGTAAATGCTACTTGAGTCACATGTTAATATGGTAGCAGAACAAGTATTTAATTTTCTGGGAGGTTTTTTTTTTATCGTGTCAGAAGCGACTTGAGAACATATTGCAAGTAACCTGATGTGAGAGAACTGGCCATCTACAGAGATGTTGCCCAGGGGACGCTGGGATGTGTTAGCTGGGAGGCTCCTCTCATGTTTCTGCAAGCTAGAGCTGACAGACGGAAGCTCACCCTGTGCCGCAAATTCGAGACGGCAACTTTCAGGTCAGCACCCCAACCTGCAGGTCAGCAGTTCAGCCACCACAAGGGTTTAACCCATTTCACCATCACAATTTCTCCCATGTTATACCGCATCCCATAGATGGGGGATTAAACATGGATGGGACAAGATATGTATAGTGCTTGAGACTTCGCTGAAAGAGTACAGGCAGTCCCTGAGTTACAAGCATCCAACTTAGAAATGACTCATTGTTAAGAATTGGGGGGGGGGGGGGTGACAACAGGAAGTGAGAGAAATCTACCCCTAGGAAGGGAAATTCACTCTTGAAAGAGTTATCATGGGACAAAGGTGTCTCAACTGGAGCTTTATCATACATTCTTGTTTCCACAACAAGCCATTTTTTTTTTCAAAATCTAATTATCACAGGGACAGAAAGTGAGGCGAAATCTTCTGAACAGGGGAAAAGACAGCAAACCAAACCAAACAGGGGTGTTAACCATTCTCAAGCCCTCAAGCCCCCCCCCCCCCCAATCTCTCTCTATATGGCTTGAGTTACATTTTAAAATGTACCTGTTCCAACTTCCATACAGGTTCAACTTAAGAACAAACCTACAGAACAAACCTACAGAACCTATCTTGTTTTGTAACTTGGGGACTGCCTGTATTTGAATTTCAATCCAACAAGCTCTGAAGGACTACACTGTCCTTGTCTCTCCCGCAAACTTATCAAAAGCTAAAATAATCTCAGATATGACAGATTTTGCCACACTGCGCACCCTACTAAATTGTTGTTCTGCTTTTTATATAAAAAAAAGACCCTTTGTATACTGCTGTCACTTTTCTACATTTCCCCATCTACATTAATTTTTTTTAAAAAAACATCACTTCATCTAATCTTAGAAAAACATCTCAGATTAATGGAGTACTACCACAGATGGTCTGTTGCAGCTATCAAAGCACTTCTATCTAGTAAAGCTTTCTTTAAAAAAAAAAACACACACACAGGACAGGAGTTCATGGTGTGCCTCATCCATTTGGCCTTGTAGAACTCATATGTGATATTTCAGCTTCTCAGGTTCCTACACACGCTAAGGTAGAGGAAATGTTGCTGATGATCAGCAAAATAGTGAAACTGCCTATACATAAAATGTTAAGGTAGAGCAATTTCTCATTGCTATAGTAAGTGCAAACATTTTCAAACTGTCAGTGTCCTTTTAAAAAACAGGCTGTACAAGGGATTTCACTTGAGAGACTGGAAAAATAGGATTTCCACCATATAATGGGTGGATTTTCATTCTTTGAGGTACAAGTTGATGAGATTTACATAAGCCATCTTTAACTAACCTGCAGTAAAAACCAGTTAAAAACAAGAGTCATGTAAAAAAAGGAAAAGGCACCATGAAAAGAAAAAAAATCTTTTGAAATGCAACAATTTCCCATTAACTTGGCATCCTTATTCACTGCAATATTCACTAAACACAATTTACTATCATCACCAGAGAATGAAAGCACCAAAGATACTTTTGTTGACTGTCTAAAAACACTAGGACTGTTTTTAAGTTTCAAATAAAAGTGAAAGCAATAAAGGCAATTACTATTCCTGCTGTTTTGAGGGAGTTTCCCCCTTTCCAATCCCTTTTTATAAATGTCAGCCCATTTCCATATTCTTTGGTCTACTTCATCACCAATGGTATTTAGGAAAGCAACTTTCAGTTCCTACATTTTCATCTGGTTGCCTAAAGAGAATGGCAAAAATCCGCAAAAAAGTTTGCATTTCTTTCATAGTTGTGTTTTTGATTAACTGTAAAAAAGTCAACTCTATCACATCCCTTCTCTTTCTTCATACATGTGATCAGTAACTGGCTTTTATTTGATGGCCAAAAAATGGGATGAACCTGTTTAGTATAAAGCTATTGAGCATGTAAATGATCAGAGCACAACTTCACCCTTATATTATGTCTGCTTTTTCAAAAAAGCAAGCAGAGATTGTATGCATAAATTTGTGAAAGATTCAACATTTTGAACTTGGGGATATGGATGTCCAAGTTGATACCTTTGCATTAGAACCAGACATCAGCGCAAATTTTTCATCCAGCTGCACCAGCTAAGAAACTGTAAGGCCTGTTGATTGGTATTCAAGTGCGTTTGGTTATGAAAGCGCTCTTCCTACTTGGAACTACTTTTGTCACTGGAAATGCAAATACCACCACTGTTGAAGTAATACTATTGTTTAAAACATTTAAGAAGTAATAAGGACAGGTTGATCCCACTACTCCATGGCCTTCTGTAGCACCTAGCCACTGAAACAAACATTAAGAGCCATACTTTCAGTGTTCAGGTCTTTGTAACTGTTACTGTGGGAAGAGCGATGAGCATTACACATAATCAGAGAGAAAGAGAAAGACCACAGCTGTATTGTAACACTTGTGAGTGAGCAGAGAAAGAGAGGAGATATGTAGGAATAGTGATGCCTCATGGTCAGGAAAAAGCCAGCTTTCTGAGAACTCTAATTTCGGAAGCTAGAGTCCAGAAAATCTAGAAAATTGGAAATAAATGAGACTGTTTAGAAGGATTTTATACGGGTGATTTGTTTAAAAGATGGTGTGGGAGGTAGCCTATCTCCTTTTTTTGAACCTTCCCCATATGTTCTCGCCTGTCATACCCATCACTCCCCCAGTAGTCACTCATTTCAACTTAAAACAAGTTATTATCTGCCTGATTTGCAATGGCACTTGTGCATTGGTTCTTCTTCCTCCATGTCATGATTTGCTTTTGCCTACCTCATAACCCTCTCATCCTCACTGTGCACAGCCAGATATTGAATTAATTTTTAACAATAATGTGCTGATTGTGCCGCCTCCCTACCCCATTTAAGTCCCCATGGATTCCCCTGAGCCAATCAGAACACAACAATGTGTTTCCTGATAGGACAAAGCCTTACTGTGTGGAGAGGGATGAACATGTGTACATTAAATCAGAGTGTGACTGTGACTATTTTGCTTGTGATTGGGCAGAAAAAGAGAGGCAATATTAGAAGGAGAAATCTTGTATAGAAAAAAGCGCACCCAAAAAATCCAATCTGGAGACTGGAAAGAAACAAGCAAGTCATACAGCAAGTTTTTAGAATTTCAGAGTGGATTTAATTTCTATTTACATTTCCCATCCACTCTCTCCACTGATGAACTGATCTTTTATATAAATTCCATTCCCACCCAGTCGTCGTGCTACTGTTTTTGTCTCTCCCCCTTTATTTGATCCTCCCTTTTCTGCCTTTGCTTCTGCTATTTTTTGTTGGAGTACAAAAGAAATGTGGATTCGAAGGGGTGGTTTGATGTGCTGTGATGTTCTGCTCCTCTTCTTCCTTTCTACTGAAGAACATGGTGAATTTGCAGGCTTCCTTGCCTCATTTTGCCTTTGTGTGCTGAAGCAGGGAAAACAATATGGGCTGAAAAGAGCGCTTGTGTGTGTTGTGGCATCCCTCCTCTTCCTCGTACTCAGGATTTCTGATGAATGACTTACTTGTTTGCTGCTGTTTGAAATGGGTTTCCACTGGAACTTTTAAAAATGGATTTGAATCTTATGCAAATGGGTCCAGACTGGATCCAACTATTGTGACCATCAAATTCTTACCTGGTAACATTTGCAATTAATTGTCCTGCCCTCCACCACATTTCTTAGCACTAGTTTCTAATCTGGGATTTCTAATGGTTTAAAGCAACAATTCAGTATATTGTATGTGTGTACACTCTCTTCTTGGACACACCGGTTCAGATTAAGTGGGAAAAATGATGAAAAGTGTGTATTGAATTCTGATTTCAATAATTTCTACAGATTTCTACAGATTGCAAAAGCCTTCTTTTTTTAGTGCAATGTTTAGGTTTCCTTATATACATTTTGATACATTTTTTAACTACAGAGACTTCATTATAAAACTGCCCAATTGGAACCAGCATTTTGCTATTTAGGGTAATTAGATCATGCTTGGACTAGTGAAAACATTGTACCTTTCTGACATAATTAGATAAACAAGCATAAAGTTGTTTATAATGAACTCTACAGCTGTGTGTATGTAGAATGATATTGTTTCTACTGGCAATGTTTTTACTAACCTCCTAAATGACTGAATTGTATCTTAAAATATATTAAAATTATTTCCTTTCTTCTTATAATGTAGCATATTACTATATTAAGCCTCCTCACACTACACCATATTTGATAATTTGACAGTTTGGGCTGTCTTTAGATCACTTTTTGACAAGATACCACTAAGTCTCAGTAAAATTTTAAACTTCATTTTATCCCACACACACATATGCTCCCACTCTGAAAATGCTATAGCCATTCCAAAGAAAAGGTTATTAAAATCCCTTTTGATATTTGAAAGCAGTAGGCCTTATATTTCACTAAAATTCCCTTGTAAAATGCTTTAATTGCTACAATTCCGGAATTTAAAGGCAACATGTACCAAATCCTTTAACATTTACTTAACAGAATATTGAGCACCCTGACCTCACCTGGAGCTCTCAGATCTAAAATGTGTTAGTCAGAACATATTAAAATTGCAGTGTAGACAGAGCAGTTAGTATTTTACATAATGCTAGTCAGTATGGACTTTAGCATTCACAATATCACACACACAGAGTACAATTAATCTGGGGTGAGAAGAACTGTCACTACCCTAGCATCTCATTATAGTCACTATCTCAGAATTGGTACAGACCAGAGTTTCCAAGGCATGGATCAGGAGAACACAAACATATACTTCTATTGTTTTTCAAGTTCATAAGGGTGGTCAACAATAATTAAATTGCAATTATTCAAAGCTGACCAATCTTTTTTTAATAATCACAACTATATATTTTATAATATATTATCAAAATTTTACACATGTTGAATGCCCCTATCTGAAATTCCAAAATAAAAAATACTCCAAAATTGTCCATGGGTAGCTGAGATTGTGACATCTTTGCTATTGGTTCAATGCACACAAACTTTGTTTCATGCACAAAATTATTTGTAAGATTGTGTAATATGACCTTTGGACTATATGTGTAGGTGTATATGAAACATATATGAAATTTGTGTTTAGACCTGGATCCCTTCTCCAAGACATGTTATTATGTATGTACAAATATTCCAAAATCTGGAGGGGAAAAAAAACACCAAAGCACCTCTGGTCTTACGTATTTATATAAGGGATATTCCGCCTGTACTGGAGTATAATCACTAGATTTACACATTTCAAAAAAAAATAATCCAGGAGTGGTATCATGGTGGAGAATAAAAGCAACTAGTGCTTCTTTTAGAACAGTCACAGAAAAGGGAATGATTCCCTTTTGATGAGTTAAGATACAACACTCACATTGACATGTAAATAAGCTGACCCAGGTTTTTGGGGTGCTTTTTGGACTAAAATTTCTAGACTTATACATGTGTATATAGGGTATTTGTATTTGACATCATATATGGTTTGATTGGAGAAAATCAATAGTTCCTACCTAAAACAATTTAATACCATTGCCTAACCTCCTTTCTTTCTCCTGACTTTACCAAGGTAAAAAAGTCACTACTTGGAATGTTCCACATCTATCATCTAACTAAGATTTCCAGAATAAAAAGCATTCAGAAAAACACAGTCACATCCAATTATTTTTTCACAAAAAAGTTAGTAACAAACATGTACAGTCTGAGAAATGGGGGAACACTCATCTATTAAGAAATATGCATCAAGCTAAGTAAAGTAGCAAACAATAGCAAGCAAAAGTAAAACAGAACAGATGTAATGTATATTTCAGTTGACTGTTATAGCAAATGGCAATTTGCACATGGTAATCAGGTATCACAGATTATTGATTATTCTTTAAATTTTCATATTATTCAACATCAGCTGAAACTAAACACTTTTTCAGACACAATTCACACAGTTGTCCCAGAACCAGCAATGCAAAAACAGTAATTTGATTAATGTGATTTAGCTACATAGTCCTAATTTTTAGTTTATGTTTACACATAAGCAGAGCAAAATGTGCTTTGACAAGGATGCTTAGAAAGGTGGGAACAGCATAACATTTCATTATTAACATTTCCAGCCAGTTTATAGAGGCACACCCCAGGTTTTGTTGAAGTATTATAATATTTAACATCCATCCTAAATGAATTTTTATCATATTTCAACCCAGTTTAAAGAAAAGGCGAAGAATCTACAGAATTCTAAAGCTACCCACTAATGCTAAGTTAGCTGCCCTACTCTCAATAATGACATTGCCTTTCAGTGACTTTCTGATTTACGCTAATAAACAAACATGGGACCTACAATGTTTTTACAGTAAAGAATTGGTATACTGAAATTTCACTTCCTTCTAAAAATATTATTACATATTTATAGTAATGTTTGGGAAGCTTTAAAGAATTAGTGGAATAAATTATAAATAACCATCTCAAGAGAAAGCTAAGCATGCTACTCTAAAATTCCCACAGAGACCCTAACCTCTGGAAATCTGATCCTCTAGACCCCAAATCTAATACTAATTTGACTCACTGGGCTACCTCCAAGACAGAAGACATGCCAGAGCTCAAACTACCCAGCTGCCTTCCTGGCTCTTGCAAAGCATCCATTCATATGCATGGCATCCATTCATATTAGTTCATGCAAAATATACTAAAGCTTTCCAACTCACACAATCATAGGTCTCAAAGGTGAGAAATTAGTATTAACCAGAATTACTATCATGACACACTAAATTAATATTTGAAAATCAATGGAAAGAAGATACCGCGGGACTCAAGGTCAAGTCACAAAATATGACTTCCTTTGGTTGGTTTGTGTTATTTAGTGCCCAGATCTCTAGCCCTGATAGAATCTTCCTGCTCTACACTCCAAAGGGGCCTGGGTAAAGAAATTTTAGGGGGTTGTTGTTGTTATTTTTTAATTATAATTATAATTATTAGTTTAGGAAGAGAGTTTTCAAAAGGGGAACCAACATTTATTGGCTTTTTATGTCATTCCTACCCTCAACAAGCCTAGTAGCCATCAGGCTGTAACCTAGTAAGACTAATTTGCAGATGTGCTCTCTCAAATCTTAATACAGCATGTATACTAGGTGACTCTTAAGAGTGTCATCCCTCCCTCCCCCTGGGTTTCCTTTTTAAAGCATTTTTGACTGGCCTGTGGTATTGAAAGGTTGCCCAGTTTTTCAATGCCTTTCTGGTTGACCTAATAAAATTAGCATCTCAATATGGATTCTGCATTTTTCTTGCAGTCTACCAAAGCTATTTGTGCACTCTTGAATGCAGAAAATAATCTTATCATGGTTCAGTTATGGATGTCTACAAATTTATTATTTTATTAATTCCTATTAAAATTAATTTTCCAGGTTCTGTTCAGGTTCTCATTCCTCTCCCTTCATCATTTATCTGGATATGATGTTCTTTTTTATCTAGGGGTCAGATTTTTAGTTCCTCTGTGTCTCTCTGTGTGTGTGTCTGTGTGTGTGTGTCCATCCAAGGTCACTTCCCATCTCTGTAACACCTATTTGTGTCTTTCACATCTCATTACACCACACTGAAATTCTTTCCACATATTGCAAAAAAAGCAAACATATAGAACAAAGAGTGCACTTTTAGAAGACTATAAAATATATAGAATCAGTACATAATGAGCACAATCCTGCCAAAGTTAACATTGATTGCAATGGGAGAGATATAAGCATGTACCTCTTTCGCTGCCCCATAACCCGCTCTGTAAGAGATAGATTTCTTCCAGAGTTGCTGAAAGGACAAGAGCACTGGTCAAATTTACAGAATATTGACTTCCTCCTTTCAAATAACAACAACAAGATTATTTTTAAAATGGCAGTATTCACAACAGCTATGGCCAAAGCTAAACAAATGCATAATGATTTCCATACATTTTTGTTGTAGTATGAACCATTTTTAGTATTTGGGTTCGTCTGTCTATTTGTGAAACTCTTTCACAATATCTACTTTGATCTGAAACTGTTTTATGGTTTCCAGTTATATTGCATATATTTAATCCATGGAATTGACTGTAGATTTTTATAAAGATTTACTAAGCCCCCGATTTGCTATGCATGTATAATGCTCCCTCCATATATATATATCTCTCTCTCTTGGAAATAGACTTAATTTTTCCAGTGGTTCATGAACAGAAATACTTTATTTCTCTTTAACCCCTTTCAGTGGTATCAATGTAACAAAGTGCTTAACTTTGGCTGGAAATGCCCAATATGAATAAAATGCATAACTAAATTATTAATATAGCAGAAAAAAAACATATTGTATATAAGAGGCAGCATTGGAAAAAATAACAATAACCCACAATGCTTTCAACAGAAGGAGGCAAGCAGGAATGAAGTGACATTGCTGTGTACTAAGGAGGAAAAAGTTTGCAAAAATGGCCTGCTGATAATGCAGTTAAGAAAGAAGCAGAATGTACTGACCTACTTCACAACTTATCTTCTGACTACCTTATATTAACTTTTAAGCTAATCATTCTCTTTCTGCAGAAAGCCTTCCTTGCAAGGAGGTTATTAATATAGCACAGTGTGAAACAGCAGTCCAGTGAAGCAGTGCCCTGACACTTAGAATATGGTGGAAACGTCTTCTAAGGAATCTGCTATCAAATAATCTTTGATGCTTACTGTACACTTGGAGTCCATTGCAACACTTAGCAAGCATCAGTCAAGGTGTACAACTGCCAAGGGCGGACAGAGAATGGGGAAAGAGGATTTGCCTTTGTTCCAAGTTAGCAAAAATACATCAGATATACTCATTCTTTTACCTGAACTTAAAAGCCAACCATTATTGCTAAGAACAAAGGGAAACCAGAGTATGGCTGCCATTTAGACAAAGTATTAATTGAAATTGAAATTCAAACTGATTTCCAGGACAAACAAGAGCAAACTCTTTCCTCGGGAGTATCCAAATCCCACAGCAAATGGAAGCACAGTAATAAAAATGCAATACTAAAAATGCTTTCCCCGAGTTGCTTGGCAGAGTATTTGTGGCAAACAAGAATGTTTGCTTCCTCCAGGAACTCGACCTTCATCATATTTGATCCCATCAAGTGTGTAACACAACACAACATAAAGAGAAACTAGAAGATTTACAGTTAAAAGATGAAGATTTTACTTTGCCATGGTGAATTCACTGTTCATAAAACAGAAAGAGAGCACTTCAGTGGAAAATGTTGGCAGATCTCTGGGGAGTAACAGGGCACATTAATTTATATGACATGCTGCCTTGTTTCTCTAGCAGAGGCCCATTGGAGGGGGATCACTTTTACTTAGGTCCCTAATGAAAATAAAAATGTTTAAGCCCATTTATTTTGCACAGTACTAAATTGGACACCTTTTCAAAAAAGCAAATGCCTTTCTTTGGATGTTCATAAAGGAACTGATTTCGACACCTCTAGAGCTTGCTTGTTGTTGTTGTTGTTTTTAACACATATCAACTGCAGGAAAACTAACTAACAGGCCCTGAAATAACATAAAATGGCACTGAAAAAAAAAACCAAAAGAAATCTGTGGCCAGTTAATGCTGCATATATATTTACTGTCTTTTTGCCACTCGATGGCTATACACATCCGATAGCACACATTAACACTCTTCTCCTATTGTACACCTTTGTTCAAATTGTTCATTCTGAAAATGTGCTGTATACACCATGCGGAGTTGGGTTGAATCTGATTTCTAGTGCATAAAAGTCAGAGTTGATAAGGCCATACACCTGGGTGTCTGGGTGTGCAGTCGCTGCTCAGAAAGGACAATCCGAGAAGCATTAGTATTAGTATTTATACTACGCTTTTTTTCTCTGCCAAAGGAAATTCAAGGTTGCTAACATTAAAAACAATAACAATGTGTGAGAAGCTTGATTGGTCAAGGGCTATCAAAATAGCTGGGAGGGGTAGGGCATCTCTGCCATAAAGAAAGACCATAACCTAATACTGAGATTAAAGTAATTTCAGTTGCTACAAAACATACTTATAAAGGATTTGTAAATACAGTAGAGTCTCACTTATCCAAGCCTCGCTTATCCAAGCTTCTGGATAATCCAAGCCATTTTTGTAGTCAATGTTTTCAATATATCGTGATATTTTGGTGCTAAATTCGTAAATACAGTAATTACAACATAACATTACTACGTATTGAACTACTTTTTCTGTCAAATTTGTTGTATAACATGATGTTTTGGTGCTTAATTTGTAAAATCATAACCTAATTTGATGTTTAATAGGCCTTTCCTTAGTCCCTCCTTATTATCCAAGATATTCACTTATCCAAGCTTCTGCCGGCCCGTTTAGCTTGGATAACTGAGACTCTACTGTAACTAGAATTAAGTAACTATTAGCAATGTGTAAATATTTCATTTTCTCAATAACACGGGTATAAATACAACACACTGTAATTATAACTTAGAGGAGGATAACACTGGTATGGTGCAACTAACTTCAGTCACTTTTACAGTGAGGTGGTATGGCTTCACTAAATGTTGCAGGATAAATATCACATAGTTCAAGTACAGGATTGTGTTCTGCCTTTTGCTGTAGTTCCATGCTTTGCTATGATTGCTGAGATGGAAAAGAGGAAAATACCAGACAAACAGGATGTAAGATTTTTTTTTAAGGCTGAAGATGAGAAAATAAAGACTTGCTTTTACATTGTAACTATGGTAGCATGGTAACTATGTTAGATAGTGACTACAACCTATCATCCCTTATCCAAAATGCTTGGGAACAGAAGTGTTCCACTGTTTGAGTTCTGGAATACCTATATTTGTTTATATGTACATAATCTTGGAGATGGGACCCAGGTTTAAGCACAAAATTAATGTATATTTCATATGAACCTTACATTCCCAAAGATAATTTTTTACAATATTTTTAATCATTTTGTGCATGAAACAAAGTTTGTGTACATTGTTAGAAAGTAAAAGTGTAACTATCTAAGCCACTCATGTGGACAATTTCACAATTCGGATGTATTTTGTAATTCAAGACAAGAGATGCTAACCTGTTCCAAATTCTGTCCCGTAGTAGTCTTTTGTACGCTTTTTGATGTTGTTCACATCTATCTATATATATAAAAGAGTGATGGCATCACGGCGACCCACAAAACAACAAAACTACAGGCCCCCCGACCTCGAAATTTGACAACACAACCCATCATCCATGCCTCTAGGTTGATACAACAAAAAGAAAAGAAAAATAAAGTCCTAATTAGAGAGAGAGGAATAATTGCTTTTATCCAATTGCTGCCAGTTAGAAGGCTAAGCTCCTCCAACTTGGTCTCCTAGCAACCCAATAAAAAATAATAAAAAACACTAAAAATTGATACAATAAAATACTATAATAACAGAAAATAACTAAAAATAATACAGTAGAGTCTCACTTATCCAAGCTTCTGGATTATCCAAGCCATTTTTGTAGTCAATGTTTTCAATATATCATGATATTTTGGTGCTAAATTCGTAAATACCATATTTACAATATAACTTTATTGCGTATTGAACTACTTTTTCTGTCAAATTTGTTGTATAACATGATGTTTTGGTGCTTAATTTGTAAAATCATAACCTAATTTGATGTTTAATAGGCTTTTCCTTAATCCCTCCTTATTATCCAACATATTCGCTTATCCAAGCTTCTGCCAGCCCGTTTAGCTTGGATAACTGAGACTCTACTGTACAAGAAAATAAAATATAATAAATAAAAATATAACTTTACAATAAAATTAATAAAAAAAATGCAAATAACATCAAATAAAAATTACACAACAATTTTTAACCAATACCACCACCACTTTGCCACAGTAACGCGTGGCCGGGCACAGCTAGTACTTTATAAAAAGCTATGGCAGTTCCTGCAGACAGAAAACTTCTCCAAGTGTAGTGAGGAAGAGCAAATTTTCATTTCCCTACCCCTTGGTCTTCTCAGTGTTTGAAAGCGGGCAGAGGTTTCTACTCGGCTGACCGCTCCTAGCTCCTATACACTTGCCAGAGATAAGAAGCAAAGGCACATCAGACTTGCATCTTAAGATTGTAATGCCAGTTAAGAGCTCATGCAGCTCTTTTTCCATATTGTGTTGGAGATTGGAATAGCACTGGCTTTTACTGGAAATTCAGACTTGGAACTAATGTCTAGAAGTGTAGGCTTAGTGCACTTGTACCAGGAAAGTACACTGCCAAAACCAATCTCAGAAAAATTTCAGCTATTGATCATGCTAGCTATTGGTCATGAAGGATTCTGGGAGTTGTAGTTCAATAATGCAACTTTCCTAAATTCTAGCTCAACATCGTTTTGCTCCTCAGGGTCTGATAACTGGCCAGAATGCAGGGAAGACTGTGGAGACTTGCCTCCCTAATTTTCCCACAGCTCAATATCAGTAACAAATTGTAAAGAAACAAAGAAGGAACCAGATTCATGCTTTTTCCCTTATAGCCTGAAACAGCATATGAGATGAGATTACTGAATCATTACTGAATTATATAATGTCCTCCAGGTCGTGCTACCTATTCTACATTTGGCCCCAGAGTGGCCAGTTTTGCATTTGGCTACTTGGATCAATTCAGTGGAAGGGCTTATTAAAATGTAGACATCATGGAATTACACACTGAGAACAAAGTAAAGGGGGGGACCCACATAATTTTGGCAACACAGCCAAGAAAACTGAGAGACATGAATTATGCCAAGAAAGGCCAATTGTCAAAAAAATTGGCTAAATGTCCTTCTGTTTCAGACAATAGCTTATAAAGAAATTAAGGAGTCAGTTAAACTAATTCACTTTAGAGGAGCCTGCCATCATAAGGCTGACAGAATTCCAGTAGCTCAATAGTCACACACAGAGATTGTCAATGGTCCCTCAAGCAATTAATTTCCTTTGAGCTCCTCACCACAGCATTATACAGAAGTGTAGATGGGATCTTACCCAAACCTATCAGAAAATGCTGAAAAGAGAACTGAACTGGCATGTTGCAAGTCTTATCAGAAAGTTAAAAATGGTAACACAGAGAATTAGGGAGTAGAAAATCTCCAAACTAGATATTAAGTTTCGTTGCTATATCAGCAACAAGAACATTTAAAAAGGAAAACACTGAACTCAGACTAAACACGCTTTCCTAACTAAGATTTTAGACTTTCATATGTAGAGAATAAACAATAATTTTTCACTTTCTGCATGTGTACATAAAGGCTCATTACCAGTTTAATGGTAAAGAGACTTTGCAGATACCCTGTATATTCGCAACGGACAAGTCTATTAAGGGGTTTCAACGCTCCTCACCCAAAAAAGGCTATTATGCTATGAGGATCAATTAATGCATACAAAAAGTGAAGCTGAAGCTACATTAAAAAGACGCATAACTCTATAAGTATGCCACTGTATAGACATGCCAAATGAAATTCACCACCCGCAATGCAACAAAAGTTCTGACATTTCATTTTTGGTTTGCTATGCAGTCAGAAACAATGGGAGGATTAAAAGTTTCCTGAAACTGTTAGGAGGAAACACTAATTAGAAGATGCCTATACCCAATTGGTTTGTACAATTAACTCTTTCGCCAGGTATATTGTACAGATATTGGGACTTGAAGTCACGTCAAGATGCTGAGAAACTACCTCTTTCTTTTTCTCTCATTGCTTGCAACGTTGGCCTCATTCTGGAGCACAGTGCAAAGAGATCATATGCTCCACCTACCAAGATGGGAGAACAGGAGGAAAAGGGGCTCAGAGTTCTTCCTTCAGTAGAAGGAAGCGGCATTAACACAGGTGCAAACTAGCTTTTAATGCACACTACAGTGACTAGGAAGGCATCTCCGCTCTCTGAAATGAAGAGCAAGAAAGACCCACAGAAATATGTGCACACACAGACATCACAGTAAAGAGTAAAGTTATGCTTTGTGGGCTTTACAAGCATGTGATGATTTATGGTTGCATCAAACATATCTTCATATACTGTGTGGGTGTTTACATGTCCACATTTGAAGAAAGAAGGGAACGGAATCATCCAAATCTTTCTAAACATTAGAAGCAATATAATTTGCTCATCTGCCTTTTGAATAAAACTAAGTGGGAAGTTCTTAACCATACAAAATAATCCAGGCATCTCTGTATCTAACATTAGAGATTTTAATCTTTTGATTAAGGAACATGTAGTATTTTATGTTCTAGGTTATCACAACTGCTATGTGGGGGGAGAGCTAGGAAGAATACATTCCGATCAAAATTTGCATTGCACTTTACACCATTTGCACAGAATAAAATTTATCTGACCAGATCTACTTCTGTCCTGTAGATTTTGCATTCTTTGGGGGATTGTAGGTATGCTTTTCAAAAGGCCATGTATGAAGCTATATTAGAGGTTCCTGGCTTCTATTAATGTTACGTCCTTTGACATCCAGTCAGTGAAAGATAAAAGATGGCATTAACTTTTCAGTGGAGTGAAATGAACATGTTAAAAGAAATGAACAAATACTAAATAGATGTGCAGTGCAAGGTGACCCAGTCAACTTTAACAGAGTACCAAAATATAATCAAATAAAACCTATGATCTTTAGACAGGAAAAATGGTGAGCCAGGAAAGCAAACACAATTTTTAAATCTGCAAAGACCAAGTGAAATAAATCATGCATAAATTGTAACATGCAGCTGAGTCTGCTACAACTACTTGATACTTGCAAGGGCATCAATATTGAAAGGGTGAGCTTGAGTCAGGTTGAGCTCAGCTTTCCTTGGAACTTCATCCTCTTGCTGTTCACTCTCTTCAGATTATACAAAACACATACATAACAGCAAGAGGGAACTGCACTCATTTTTAAAATAATTATCAGTCTTGCTGTCTATTTGGCAGGCTTAAGAGCTAACTGGTTTGCTGAAGACAAACATATAAACTACCACAAGCAATGATGACCATTATGACCATTTGTACACCCACCTGACTGGCAGAACAGTGAATTTAACATTTATAGCTTGCTTTTATTTTCAGTCAACAAACAGTGGCTTATAACAAAAATATTCAATATAATACAAAGACATTAGTACAATTTTGCTTTCAATTAAAAGCAAAACATTACTAAGTATCAACAGAAGTACAATAAAACAACTGGGCCTAACACAGTTAGGCAAACTTAAATTAGCTGCCTCAGGCAAATGTGGGACAGGAGGTAACAAACAGGTGTTGCAAAGCAAAGCTGGGTGGAGCACATAGCCTTCCCTGAAGTCCCTGCATAAGGGAAAACAATTTACTTAATCGTTAAAGTTTTTTTAAAAAGCAAAGTAAAATCAAGTACTCAATTTCATCCTAATCTGCTGTTTGGATTGCTGCAAAAATAAAACAGCTTGTATGACCGATTGCGCACCAAGTACTAAGTACAATGTCTGCTATATTTTCATACTGCTTTGCTTCAAAATCCAAATTAATACCAGGGCAATCAGATGAATCAAGTTTTTCTCTTTCCTCCTCCACAGTGAAAAAGTGTCAGGGCAATACTATATAAGAGGCACAATTGACTCCAGAAGCTACTGAATAACTACTAATGTTGCAATTCAATGCACTTTTGCTTATGAACCTTGCTAAATGCAACAAGACTGTTTTCTAAACAAATAGGAGTGGATATCCACTTATGGTATTTTTACACTATTCTTTTTGCCCAAAACTTCATTTTCTCAGTTCCACTTTGCATGCTGATCCCTTTCAGTTAGCCTTGATTGTTTTTGATGCTGTCCTATAAGTAAGGAATGTTCCACTTCCAATTTGGTCAAGTACTATACACTGAATGCAGGCCATGGAGTGAAATGTATCCCCAAAGATCACACAGTTGACCACTCTCGCAATGCAGGCAATCCATCACTGCAGCACCCCACAAAGGTGGTCAAAGTAATTTCTTCTTTACTTCTTTAATGATGGAATGTCCATCTCTTTCTGAGACAGTGTATTCTGACTGCTGAAGAAGCTCAACCAGCCAGAAAGGTCACCTCAATAGGTTCTTGAAATCTGAGCCCATTCATAATTTGAAACATTGGTTCAAACTCTGTTTGGGGCAACAAAACCAATTTGGTTCATCATTCCTTCAAAGGGTATATAAGCAGGGTCCTTAGAGCTAACAGCCTGGCCTCTCTTCTCTGGTCTTCAGGACAAAGGAAGGAAAGTCTCAAGGTAGGAATGCCACCTTGAAAAGAAAATTCTCCTTTTACTGTGGGATGCTAACCCCTTTTGCAGCATGCTGTTTCATAGCAGATGCTGTAGACACCCATTAACACCTCTTCTCCACCCCAAAGCGTCTCAAACTACAGCTGGCACCTGGATTAAAATAAGGGAGAGAGGTCAGCAGAGGAAAAGGCTGTTACCCCAGCATTTGTTGCTGTGTGGCTTGGCACTGTAATTCATTTTCTCAATCCTGTTCCGAACTTCCTCTGTGGCTAAGGCCACAATATAATTTTCCTTCTAAGACACAAGTGGGCTGCATCACTCTTAGCAGAAAATGTGGCACAAATGTCTTGCTTCCTTGCCTGCTTTCTTGTGTCTGCTTACTCTGCTGATTTCTCTTTCTCTATCTCTTTACATTCTTGATTTCTGAAGGTTTCTTTTCTCATCACCACAAATCATAGCAAAAAGTTTTCTCCTTCTCACTGCAACTCCTGCCTGCCTACATTCATTTCGGCCTTTAGTAACTAGTTCTTGTTCCTTAATTCTTTATTCCACTAGAAGCATCTCTTTTCCCCATTCACCTAGTTATTACACATTCTGTGGACAAACAGAAAGGCTTCCACAGAGCCAACCCTCAAGATATAGGAGGCCTTTTCTAGGTAAAGGTAGTTTTTGAAGTAAATTTAGGGCTTTAAAGGTTAATACCAACAACTTAAATCAAACTCACAAATAAACAGGCGAACAGTGAAAAAGAAATGATATCAGATGATATTCTAAAAAAAAACAACATCACAGCATTGTGTTTGCACAGATGGATTTCATGGTTTTTAAAGACATTCCTGTAGAGAAAGTACTGAAACATAATCTAATTTAGAAATAACTTTTATTAGGCTATAATGGCACTAGACTTCCTTTTTCCAGGAAGCTGACAAACTGGCAGAAGCAGGTAGAACTCTACCTGGATGTATCAGGAAAGAAAGAAAAAAAATGGATCAAAGCATAAAGCAAACTAGGAAAAAAGAAATCAAAAAAGGAGATAAGACTGAAAAAGCACAGGGACAGTGAGTAAAAAGCACCAACCAGCTAAGACAAAACTACAAGTAATTCCAGATTTAAGGTCCTACAACGTTGTTGTGCTGATGGTTTGTCTTCAAGTCATTAAAGACTTATGATGATTCTAGTGTTGACTCTGAAAACTAGGTCTCAAATCCCAACTGGGTAATTATGGCAAGTCACACTCTCTCACCCTCAGAGGCAGGCAAGAGCAACACAAGCTTGACAAATGACAGGTAATTTGACAGTATACCATCAGGTCATGCAGCTAATTTAGCAATGATGGCTATATTAGCCAATGTAAATACTGTACAGAAATTAAGAAAATATGTGCATGGTTAAGGATAAAGGTATAGAGAAAATATATGGTCTGGGGCAAGGGTGATGGGATGTGTATGTGTGAGGACTAGGGATGTTAACAATAAAATTAATATAATGTTCTTCAAGAGAAAAATGTATAAAGTGAGAAGCTGCAGATAAAAGAATTGTAACATGAAAATGAGATGCTTATAGGTATATGCACCAGTTGAAATTAAGTGTAAGTAAGATGATGCAAAGCTGAAATAATAATAAAAATATATTTGAAAAAAATAGAAAATAGATTCTGCATCGACTAGATAGTATTTGGAGAAGCACACTATTACAGTGATATGTATGTAAGAAATGCCAATCCATTTTTCTGTCTTTCTAATTATGTGTTTTTTTCTGGTTTGGAACAAAATTTGCTTTTGAAAAAGAAGCATACAAAAACTATCAGAGTATTCATTATTAAAATATTTATATTCTGCCACTTATCACAAAATCTCAGAAGTGGCATGCGGATATGTTCATCTTAAAATAATAAAAGGGAAAACATTAAAATGAGGAGTTAAATGAGGAAGGTCATACATTGTCATATTAAGCTGATGTGGAATGCAGATCTTATGTGTATTGTTATGTTTGCTGCCAAAGGAGAGAAACTAGCCACCATTTACATTGCATAGCATTCATAGAATCATAGAATCATAGAATAATAGAGTTGGGAGAGACCTCATGGGCTATCCAGTCCAACCCCCTGCCAAGAAGCAGGAAATTGCATTCAAAGCATTGGTAAATCACAGCCCATTCCCATGGCATTTTTAATGCTGCCCTGCACCTGAAACATTAGGAATTAATTACACAGCACCAGTGGCGAGTTGTAAACATGAAGATGGCAGACTGTAATGCACAACACTATCTATGTAGTGAGGTCTACTAAGAAAGGAGATATGTTCATGAAAAACTGTTCCCATAGATGGGTCTCCCTTAAAGATCAGAGTGAGTTCCACAGCTGTGAGATAAATAGAAAAGAATTACAGTTCAGCAGTAGAGGACATACATTTCATACAGAAATGTTTAGGCACTGTCATAACCAGGTTGCAGGTGATGATGTCAAAGATTTCCCCATAAGAGTAAGGGATAGATGGACAAATAGCCTACCATATTAAAGGCAGCATCTCTTGTCCCTAAAGACCACCATGAACAGGCATCACTACTATCCAACTTCAAGATACTACACCTACACAAATTTGGGTGGTCATGTGCAATCAAAGGGCATAAGATGGCCATCATGCCGCTTCTGCCCACAGTAACTCAAAAAAGAAAGAAGCTTAAATTAATAAGCCTTTTTGTGCAAAAGAATGTGACACCATGAGGTGGCTCAAGAGCTCAGCTAAACAGAATAAAATAATACTATGCTAAAATTGCACACCAAAGATAACTGACAATTGCATTAAGACTTCAAGTACTTCTTAACCTCTCCAACCAGGCTCATGCCACGAAGAATCTAACTTAATAGACTGCGAAGTTATATCTGAAAGGGAAAACTGCATTTCATATAACAGAATGGTAATAAAATCCCATACCAATTATCCCACTGTTATGTTCAAAATAGGAACATTCTTTCATGGCTTAATTTTATGTTTTACTTTGCCCCGTGCTAAAAGTACAGACATAATTAAGCCCTCCAAGGTTGAATAAGGTCCTTGCGAAATATCTTCCAAGTTATTATATGACTCTCTTTTCATCTGTAGAATTTAGCTAATATTGTTACAGGCTTTATTTTTCTCAAAACAAAGGCATGATTGGCTTTAGCAATTTCTGTATACTTGTTTAAAATGAGTTGAGTAATAGATGTCTCATGGATGAGAAAAAAGTTAAATGCTTTAATTTTCAAAGTGCATATACATGCAATATAAGAGTTTATTCTGTATAGCTTAAGCAACAACAAAAAACCCTAAGTGGTAACATAGTTCCTTCCCCCAAAAGACACCCTGATAGCATTTATCCCTTACAAATGGTGGCAGCTTATTAATAATAATATTTCAAATATTTACTCTATATTTAAATAATACAGGTACAAGCTGTTAATAACTGTTTACAAATGCTTGTGAAATGTTAACTTTTGAATTTCATATGTATCTTTAAATGATACATACTTTAAGTGATGCATACTTTATCTTTAAGTGATACATACTACAAAGTATCTATGACCCACTAGGCTGCCGAATATTCAATCCCATTTTCCATCAACATACAATATGATGTCCGTGGCTGAGGAATACTACAGTCCAAGAACATTGTAAACTATTCTGCAAGTGTTGCATAGTCATTCAAAGAGAGGAGGGGTTTTTAAAATTAGTCATTTATTTCCACACAATTTTACTGTACAGAAAAACCTTTATAACCTCTTATTTTCACTTATGAAGCCATGCCCGAGCAGTCATTATAATTCACATTTAACTTAGAAATACGTATCTAGAGAAAGTAAAATTCCATAAGACAGCCCAAGAAATCCAAATAATGACTTAGAGCCAACTTACTAAACTCTCAGTATACTGTCTTATGAATCTTTATGTGACGGTCCAGTACTACAGAGCTTTGCTCATGCAAGTACCTCCAATCCATTCAAACTTAGTATACACTGGTATGAGCCATCCAGATACTTTTCTTGTCATTCAAGCTCATCTTGCAGTTGCTCTGGCTAATCAGACTGGAACGATACAAGACCACTGGGCACAAGAATGGATAGGATGCCAAGCATAGTCTTTCTGGTTTCTTCTTTAGAACAAGGACTTCAGCAAGCTGCCTCCCAGAATTGGCTATGACCACACTAAGGCAGCCTGATACATCACTGCAGGTGTATTTATCCATTCATTTGGGTATGTGTATAACTAAAAACAATACAGCTACTACCTCTATGGATAAAAGAAATGACAGGCTTTTAAGCTTTGTGTATGAAGTGGGGAGGAATCACTATGGAGATCTGTTATAATTGTAAATCTAGAACTTATGTCCCCAATTTCACTTGCTAGGCTACAGCTGGCTTGTAAAGTGCTCTCGACAGATGTCAGCTGGCACTGCCAGATGTCTATTTTCTTTACATCTCCAAGCCATCTAACATACTCTTTCTGATTAGGCAATGATAGGATACTGCTTCCCTCGCTATGCCAAGATAGAGCCACTGTATTTCAGTAACATTTGCATGCATCAGTACAGGCAACAGCAGATGAGAGACAGTCTGATGCAAGGTTGTAAAACCCAAATGGATTGCGGGGCAGAAGTTGCCCAGTTACTGCAGAAGCTATTGAAAACTTAAGTGTTGTTTCCTCTCAATCTAATGTAGATAAAGTCTCTATTCACAAAGATTTGTACATAACTGATTTAAAATTGGAATTTCCTCAGCCCAGCTACATTATAAATGAATCTTCTGGTTCTTCTGGCTCTGAATATTAGCCAAGTTTCAGAGCATATGAAGCTTACAAGGGTATTAACAGGTTGAGCAACACATAAGGTTGAGCAACACCTTTCCCTCTACTGATTAGGAAAGCCTGAAGGTAGTGATTTCTTCAGTGGAAGAAGCCTTTATCTGTAAGCCGACCATTTGGTCCATCTAAGCTAGAATTTTCAACCTTGATTGGAAGCTATGATCTCCAGGTTTCAAGTGGAAATACTATACAGCCCTACTTGGAGATTGCTCATATTCACCTCCTATTCCAGTCATAAGGAGATGTGACCCTGTGTCCAGGATGCTATGATGTAAATCATGATTCATTTTCAAGGGACGTTTCAAGTAAATGTTCAAGTGCATATGTGCATTAGCCACATTTTAACAAGCCACTTTCTGCAATCTAAGAAATCGAAGTTATAAGAACTGGTTCAAGTCAGCAATTAGGTATATTTTAATCTTTCCCAGCTATTTATTTTATTGGGTTATTGTGTGTTTTGGCCATGAAACACACAGCAACCCTGTGATCCTGGCCATGAAAGCCTTCGACGATAATTTATTTTATTATTTATTTATAAAATATTTTTATTTTGTCCTATTTTGCAAGATCTCAAGGTGGCATACAAGCAATATTATTACGTGTACCTTCAATTACATGGACTAAGTGGCCCTGTAGTTGAACAATGTGATGTGGCTCCATCAAAATAGAATGAGACCAAGTGAAATTTAGCCTTACAGTTATCTAGAGACTATAGTGATGTAACCAACCTAACTGGATATAAGAAGACTTGACTGCTTCCCAAATTAATTTTCTCCTACATCAACACCTGAAATAGTTTTGTTACAATCATGCAAATTTTCACCAAAGGCTAGACGGATTTTTCTTCAATTCAATAGACCAATTTAAGGATAACAAAAATCGTATCATAGTTAAGGCCCTCAGAAATTACAGCACTCCATGATAAACTACTCTGTCTCTAGTTTATATTAATACTTCACACATATAAGCTGCTCTAAATTTAATGCTCATCTAAAGAAGGTTAAATATTACAAAAATTTCATACAGCAAAACCTTGTACCTCTTAATGCATCAGATTTTCTACATGGTGATTGTTCAGATGGTATTATATCTTAATGGATTCCTTTTTAAAGAACTAGATTGTGATTAATTGCAGTGCATGATTATGTACATGAAAAGGATTGATTTGAACCTTTGCCCTAACCATGCACCAGGGTAAAAGGAAGTGATAAAAAGGTGATGATTTAATAGTTTTAATGAAATAAAACTCTGACATCTTAGTAGACACAAACAATCCTATTTGTGTGTTAAATGAACACCACTTTACTACCCCAACATAAATGAAAGTCAAACAAATCAAACAAGTGTCTGAGGGGGGAAAGCTTAATTTGAACGCTAACCCATGGCAATATTTGTTTTTCCAAACTTCAGTAGGAAAAGCCATTCTAATTTGAAGAAACCATAGCCCAAATCTGTACTTATAAATCAATCTTAGGGCCCTTCCACACTGCCCTTATATCCCAGGATATGACCTCAGATTATCTGTTTATCCCAGGTTATCTGGCAGTGGGGACTCATATATTGGACTTTAAAGCAAATAATCTGGAATCATATCCTGGGATAAAGGGCAGTATGGAAGGTCTAGACAAGTCCCCATAAAAATATTTGACAGTGTTATTTTGAGTAGGGACCAAGTAGAGTATAATGGAACAATTAACCTGGGCTAGGAGATCCAAGGATGCAACCCCACTGTGGGAGGGTCTGGGATTACACTTGATCAGTTATGAAAACCTATTTTTCTGTATTTATATAGTTACTGTTCAAATCTTCTTGATTTTTCTTGAAGAAAATAAAAAACAGTAAGTACAAAACCATCAAAATTTAGAACTAAGAGTTGTTAGAGCTTCTACCACACTCCGAGGCAGAGTGTTCCACTGTTGTTTCAGCAGTTTCAAACAGAGATGTGTGCTTCTCTATATAGCATACTAGTTAAGAATTACCAGCCACAGAGTTTCTACAGGCAGGTAGATGAAATGTACTCACTCTAGTACTTTGGTATATTGATTCCAGAGATGGTAAAAGCGTTTGTGTCTGTGGAATTTAAAAGCTCAGATAAACCTGGATCAACTTATACATGGATTAATACTGGAAAGGATGTAGTGTGAAGTCTACAAGAGGCAAAGAACTTCCCACCCCACTAACCCTCTCTTGTCCAAACCAGAGAAAGAAAGGTAGCCCTCCCTCTTTACCTCCTTCTTCACATTGTTTTTTTGGCCAGAGAAGAATTTATCATTACTTTTTATGTACCTGATATAGAGCTAAGGGGCAGTGGACATTTTGAATAAATGCTTTCTGCATAGACTTCTCTACAGAAATTACAGTGGCCATTTTTAATAGAGATGCTCCTATCAAAAATGGCCACCACAGACTCTCTGCAGAGAAACTGATGCAGAAAGTCTTTATTAAAAATGGCTATCTGACACTGCTCTATTCCACCCTAAGCACCTTAAATAGCAAGTGCACTGCATTTTTTTCAGGTTCTTCCACGCTGCTGATAAATACCGCTTATGCCAAAAAAAAGTGAATAGAGAAGCCTTTCTTTCTCCAATTTGGGCAAGGGAAGGGTAATGGGCTGGGAGCTTCTCACTTCTGCTTCTTGTCACTGCATTAGCACGGGATTCATAATAGAAGCAGATAGCCAGCCTTCCTTTTCTCACCATTATTTCTTGTTACGTTCTTATTCTTTTCCCGCATTTATATTCCTTTCCCTATCTGTATTTGGATAGATGTAGATATTTTAAGTTCAGCAAGGCAATTTACACTCTCTTCCCCTTAACCCCTCAAATAAACAGTCTTTCTCTTCAACTCTTCTATGCCTTTTTAAAAGAAAGGAAAATGGTTATTCCATGCCCCTAATTTTTAACTTGACCTATCTAGGAGGCAAAGCAAAACCCATAATTTTGCCCCTGAAAACCTGCCCTCACCTTATTAATGAGGTCGATTTATACATAATATATACAATAAATGAGATGAAAGTTATTTTTTTAAAAATAAAATGTAGGTATTCTCCAAAGTTAACTTTCATTTTGTATTTTATATTCCTCCCTTCTTTTTCACAGAACCCAGTACAGCTTGTATCCAATTAAAACAGCCAAAAAAGCTATTTGTAGAAATGTTTTTAAAATTAAAACAATTCTTTTAAAAGCATGTTAAAACAGTTCAAAATACATGCACAGCATAATAAAGATAAAAGCACAGCCCCATTAATAGCTCCTTCTTTTACATGAAATATAGGCCAAAATATTTCCTATAAGGAGGTGTTTGCCTGGAGGTGGAATAACAGTGTGGAGTGTGCAAAGAGTTCTTTGTTACAGACACACAACTTTTTTCAGAGTTACACACACTAGAAAATGACACCGTATATTAAGTTTAACATATACCAGAAAGCATGCCTACATTTCATCCAAATGTTATAGCTATCAATGAAGCTGTTAACAAAATAGAGGATGCAGCATGCATTAGCATTATGGGCATACTTCAATTAATGAAGTAGGTGTGACTACCACAGATTCAGCTAAAATGCTACTCTTTATCAACTCAATCTTCATTACATTGTTTACTCATTGCAGAAACACAGTACTAAATGCCTGTACCTCTCTAACCTCATCCCAGTGCCAATGCTGCTAAAAAGTTTCCAAGCAGAGAGAGTACAAAAAGGGTATGAAAAAAAAACCATTGTAAAAAGGCACTATCAGAGACTTTGTTTTTTGAGGCATTTGTGTTGTTTTTATTGGGTATCTAACCGTATCATGGGGTTTTCTTGGTAGAATTTGTTCAGAAAGGAGAAAGCCTTTCTCTGAGATGGAGAGAATATGACTTGCCCAAGGTCAACCAGTGACATTCCAAGGGGATTTGAATTCTCATGTCCAGACTTGTAGTTTCAACACTCAGACCATTATATGGCTTCTTTGCAGTTGTACTACATAATTTGATGCTAATTTTCAAAGCAAAATGTTTAGGTTTCTCTTAACTAGAATACATCCTTTAAGATTACACACTTGTTCAAATAAATCTTGAACTAAATAGACAATTAGAAATTCAGGTGTTCCTTGTGAAAGATATCCACAAAGTTTACCTGTACCTGATGGGCAAGGTTAGGTCTAATTTATATGTTATGCCAGTGTAGGAAATAGCAATCCAGTCCTAGCACCAAAGACATCTTCATGTCAGCCACACCTGATTTATGTACAGGAAAGGTAGAACAATGTTGGTGGACTGGAACATTAAAAATTAGGTGCTTATTTGCACATATGCAGATAGAACACCAACTGCATTTTTCAGTTCTTTTCTAAAATAAATTGAGATATGGGTTATATACACAATAGGAATAAAATATGAAAGCAGGCTTTCTCTAGAAAAGGAAAAAAGTTAACATTCGACCTAGTCCAGTTGCCTCCTTCTCAATAAATCCAATCCGAAGAACCAAAGGGTACATGGGTATATGCAGCTATCTGTCAGCATCCTTACTCATTTTAAGCTTTTCCTGCATACAGTATTTGTGACATTTCCCAAACAGTATTTGACACATGTAAGAGCTACGCAATAGCAAAAAGCCAGGTACTGTCAGTGAAGCACACATTCAAATGCCAACTAGACAAAATTAACCCTCTGAATAACAAAGCTTATATAATGATAAACTTAATAAATTCCCATTGATACAATAGGTCTACTCTAGCTGGAACTGACAACCTGAATTAGGCCAACATTTACTCTTTATTCTTGAAATGTTATGCAAATCCTCCCAAGTATATAACTAAGAGTTAGATTTTTTTTAAAAAAATAATGTGTTTGTTTGTCAAAGCTTGTGATTATCCATATTTAGAATAGTTGCTTTTCTGGCAGCAAGAGTTTTCCCAGCATCACATCAAAAACAAAATGAATGGGTGAGGGAGGGAGGAGAGAAAAAAATGTGTTTGGAACAAGAGGTTTTCAGAAGGAATGCAGAAACGAAGCCGAGTCTCATTGTTTTGCTGGCCATAATAGGAAAAACGAGCAATCCTCCTGACGTCATCAAAATAATTCACCTGACATCATAGATGGAGAAGCCAGCCATGAACACCTCGCAAATTATTATTTTGATCCAGTTGTTAAGAGAGAATTACAGCAAAAGCTGCACTTTCCACAGCTATTAAAGCACTGACCCTAGAAGAGCATTCTTTTGTGCTGAACTTTTTTTATATCACCAAGACTATTAATCAGGTGCCAGTTCAACTGAGGTGCTTTATATAGTTGACCCCAACCAGTGCCTTAATTACCAGATATTAAATGCTAATTAGGATTCTCTGCATTAAAGTTTAATTTCTAAAAGAGGGCCTAAAAAGTATTGCATTCCTTTGTTGTGCTACGGCTCAAATGCAGGAGGATGCAGCAATTTGCTATTGACAAGCACTAAAGGAGCAGGTCATTTCACAAGTATAGTGTGGACAAAGGTGAACTGGGCAACTGATGAAAATCTGTAGCCACGGCGAAATAGCAATCTCTGAGCCAAACAGTAATAAAGTTACTGAAATGAAGCAATGTAGCTTTTAAAGGGAACTGTCATAAGTGGGAAATCGGTTTCAGAGTAATTAAAACCAGAAGTGAAGAAACCATTAGTCCAAGTGTGCTATGTCTGCTAAAGCTCTAGGTAACTTTAATATGGTTACCCAGTAAGCACACTCCTTTTAATGTAAAAAAAAAGAAGAAGCAAAAACAAGACTGTTGTTTAATGTTGGTAGCATTATTCCCAATCTGATTAAGCCATTAACATCTATATTCCAGTCATCCGTGGGATGGGAAGCTATGCTTGTCATTGTGTGATGTAACCAAAGAAAATGAGCAGCAACTCATGGCTGCCATCTGCAATGTCTTGGACAGGTCTTCCCTTGTGGCCAGGTGAGCAAAGAGCAGAAGTCTACTTCTACTGGCCAAAGGGAAAGGGAATGGATGCTTTCTTAGTTGCTAACATCCCATTGTATCTGTAGTCACTCACCTGCCACTTAGCATTGGCTGCAAAATATCCCCTCATCCTCTGCTTCCCCAGATGGCTATAGTGGCAACTTCAAGCAGGAAAGAGAGTCCAGGCAGCCAAATAAAGGATAGTTGCAATGGGGTAACTTCTTATTCGCAAACAAAATCCATGTGTAAGGGAGTATTTTTCAGCCATTCCGTTTTTTAACAACCCCCTTCATATTAGGAAACACTAAGCAATCCTGCTATTTGCTGAAATGCCTCTTTTGTTCAGAAATAAAAACACAGAGGTACCATTTTGCTGAAGGCTAACCATTTCAAACCAAGACTTTGTAAAAACTGAAGTGAAGAGAAGCATGAGCGGCAGAGAAAACAAGCTGAAATCATCAGCCAACATTGCCCAGCCCCCACCACCTTCACTCATTTTGCACAAATTATGTTAATTATGTTAACTAAAATATGCAAATTAGCTGTGGCCCTCTACATATCCCAAGGTGACCCTCTATGCTGAATACATTGCATATCCAATATACTGAGAGATGCTGGTTAGATAGGCAAGTATTCTATCTGCTGAAGTACTAAGAATAACATATTTTTAAATACTACATTCTTCTTACAAACAATGAAGACTTCTGTTTCCCAGAAATAAATGCTTGTTAAAACAGAATTTATCAGTAAATTTATATTTAAATTAGGAGAAAAAGCCTCTTAAGTATAAATCTATACATTTTAGAATTACTTATCTTTTGCAAAAACCTAAAGGAAGATATCTAAATATTGGAAAAGCACAAAAATAGGCACTGAGAAGAGGGCCAATTTGTTTAAATTCCACTGTGAACTGGTATTATCACATAATCTAAATTGAACAAAGGAAAGAAGATATTGATATAAGCAGTTGTCAAATACATTTATAGCAGTGGAAAACAGTAATCTGAAGAACAAGCTTCTGCTTAATTACTATTGCAAACCTGTACAATGTAAAAAAAAAAGTAGAGCTGACTCTTTAAAAACCACAGGGAGAATTTATTATATGGAGAATTAAAGTAAATATGCATGATATTACTTTCTGAAATTTATTTGATGTCTGGTTTTAGAAAAACTTGATATGAAAAGATTTTCTACTTTAAGTAACACACATTTCAGTAAATAAATATGGCACCGAAATGTACACCAGGCATAACCACACTCGCTCCTTCTATTATTAAGAATGATTTATCCTTGAATGTATTAAATAACATGGTTAGCTTGTGGGTGGGGTGAATGCTTGGAAATAAAAGGCACGTCTATGGTAACAAAAATAAGGTGACCTATAATCTGACCTTCTCCCATGAAAGGAGGAGCAATAACAGAACTAGCGCAGCAGATTCCCCAACAGAATGGGCAATTTGTAGAATGCTTCAGGCATAGAATGAAGAGCTCTGTGCCAGGGGCTGGGGAATAGAGTCCATACAATATGGGTTCAGAGCTCTACCAAATACCAAGTGCCACATAAATTGGCAGACGTGAGAAAAAAAAGTCATTGATACCTATGACGTCTTGTGGTCCTGTAGTTCTACAAAATGAAGGTTTATAGCAGGTATTTGGGAAGAAAGTACATTCCTAGGCCCCTTCCACACAGATGAATAAAATACCACATTATCTGCTTTGAACTGGAATATATAGCAGTGTGGACTCAGATAACCCAGTTCAAAGCAGATATTGTAGGATTTTCTGCCTTGATATTCTGGGTTATATGGCTGTGTGGAAGGGACCCTAGTTAGAGAGATCAAATCTGCCCAATTCTTTCTCCAGTATGGCCTTTAGAGGTTCAGAAGATCTCCCCTTTATAGAATTAAGAATCTCTTAATATCCTCTTTATTCTAAGCAGCCATGAGTGCATTATCTTAAGTAATAGCCTAGTAGAATATACTTTTATTCAAGAGCTAGCATACCAAGTAGCATGCTAAGATCATGACTCGTCCATTGTGAATGCTTTTTAAAAAGGCAAAGTCTCAGAATTTCTGCCAATAAAAGGAAACCAAAAGAGTGGTTTCCTTTCCTTTTCTTTGGTATACAAGATCTCTTTTCCAATCAGCCAAAACATAATGAACATGGAATAGATATATGAATGGCATTCCAATTTTGGTTCTAGCTGAAAGGGAGAAATGGTGAAATCACGAGTTCAAGCTGCATCTCCGATCATATGCTGCTATGTGTGATGGCAGCACAATATTCATGTGGTCAACCTTCATCCCTTTGATCAAATCTGAAAGCTTAAGACAAGGCAAGAGTAAGGCAGTACCCATATGTTTTTTAACAGGCTGATGTCAAGGTTGATGTGCAATGTCAATTTTATTTTTCTCAGATGAAATGTTGTACTTGACAATACTGGCTGTGCAAGAGCCATGTCTCCAGCAGCACTGGGAGTAAGCAGAGTGACATCCTGGGATGCTGGATGGCCTATTAGTAACTGGGTTTTAACTTCTGTGAATTTGATTCACCATAATGGAAATCTAGTGTGCTCACTCAAATACAATGATATTTTTAAGTTCAAATTACTATTTCCTCACACACAAACACATATCAATAAAATAAACATAATAGTGGAATCCTCCTTTCCCTGGAAAAATACAATTTTCTTTATCAGTCTTGGAAGCAGGAGGAGCCTCCTTGTCCTCTCAAAGGAAAGGGCTCATTTACCATAACTAATGTGCATTACCACTTTTAGAATTCTAATTGAGTTTAATACAGTTTCATGTTGCATCAAAGTACAAAATCAATACCATTTGTCCAGCATACAGGAAAAATGGAATCTATAAACTGCTCTTATTGAGTAATTAAACACCTATTATAGTCATGCGTAGCAAAGGGAAAAAAATGAATTTAGTAAGATAAATTTTCATCAGAAAACACTGCTGTGATTAATACCTCCCTGTGTAGTAAATAAAAATGACTGCCTTTTGTACAGGACTGCTGGTGAAAAACAGGACGGAGAGAGGTAGTTGCCAGTACCACAATAACAGTCTAACCTTGAAGTGAACTCCTTTCTTCAAGAAATTAAATGCTATAGCAGGACGTTAAATCCCTCCACTTAGAGCTCATTTGTGTTCCGTATAACCTGCAGTTCCTGAAAAGGAGGAGGGCTCATTATCTTCAAAAGGAGAATCCTTTTATAATTTCTTTACAAATGTGCATATTGTTTCTCTAAAAAACGAGGAAAAGTATTTCACATTAGAACAATAAGGGTATTAACTGTATAAGCAAGCAGGAGGGAAGGAAGGAGAAAGCAAAAGCTTGCATTACTGAAATACCTTTTCTGAGTCTTGGACATTCAAATACAGTCTATGCAGTATTATGGGAGGAAATGGGATGTGAATAGGGGTTAAGGAAAATGTACCTTTACAGCAAAATTTTAATCTGTCAAATTGATGTTAAAATGCGAGGTCTCCTTCACTTTATACTCGGCACACAGATAGCTCCTCCCCCCACATTTATTCTGCAAGGCTGCTTTTCCATCCCTGTTTTTTTTTTTTCCTTTTCACTTTCACCGACGCACTAGGAACAACGGATCAAGTACAAAAGATGAATCTAGGGATGCGACACTTGTAAAGGGTAACCCTATTTCACAAGTGCGACGGGACCAAAAAAAGAAGGCGGGGGAAGGAGAAAAAAGGCCACTGAAGCAATAACTGCTCACTGAATTACCATTAAATGGTAAGATTTATAATCCAAAGTACAGTAAGTGCATATCTAATGGAGTTTGTCCTCTAAAGGAATATAAAGTAGATCTTTGAACATACAGATGTATACAGGCTAGCCTCATTTTATGATTTAAAATTTGAAAACAAAGAGGCTGACAGCAAAGCACACATATGCATATCCATTACCCACATTTAAACATATTTACACAAATGCATGTATATGTAATTATATGTGTACACCCACAAATGCAACACAGAGTTTACCCCTGAAAACGTATTTATTAAATGTGCTCCTGCCTCATTGGAAAAAATAATAATCAGAACTTATGTATGAGATTGTACCCAAAGCTGCAGGCATAAATTAAGGACATGATAAATGTCTGCTACATGCTAGGACTTGTGTTTTCTCATTTCACAAGCTAAACAAATTCACTCTTTGTAAAGGGTGAAAAGGCAGCTTCATCATTACATGTTAACAGTCCCTTTCACAAAAATCATTAATAATAGGAGATACCATAAATTTAGCGCAAGAAGATGGACTAACAAGCAATGTTGTTTCAGCAAGACAGAATGGGAGTAATTTTTTTGACAAGAACCTTATATATAACATCCAAGAAACAATTGCTGAATTATCAGGAACCAATGCTGATAATGTTATTATACAATTTTTGTTCTTTTTCACATCAGCAAGAAAGTGTTAAGGGGCTTATCTATGGTCCCAACCAAATACTATTGCAATTGTGTTTGTGTGAGCTTTCTGCCCAAACCCTCCCCACCACACACACACAGAAAAAGAAACCAAAGTGGAGTGAGATTTGTACCCATCAAATTTACTTTGGAAATAACTTGTTTGAGATTATTTCCCTCTTTTCTGAAACTCGAGGGAAAGCCTGGATACATCAAAGTCCTAAATTATTAGAGGCTTTTAAAAGGGAGACTTGGTAGAATAATCTCAACAGAAACAAGGTAACAGTCTCCTCTTGGACTTTCATGGGGCTGTTGCATTTGGGTTACTGAAAATCCAAGATCACCCACACAGCAAGGTATACACTGTATTACCAGGCACACAAATTGAAAGGTAAATGCTGTGACATTTATTGAGACTTACTCCCAGGGAAGTAGGAGAAGGATTACATAGTTAAGCTTTTATGTTCAGATTATGGTTATATTTATTTAAAAAAACCTACATTGCAGCAAGTCACCAGGCAAACCTGCTCATGATCAGAATGATATTACAGAAGATTAAGAGACAGTGCTTGCCTTGTACCTTGCTGAACGAAGTTCAGTAAAAGGTGAAGTAGTGGAATTAGAAGGCTAAATGGCAGCATTCCAGATTGGTAGCATATAGAAATGCCTAAACAAACCAGAGCATTAATGCAGCCTGTATAAAGCTAGGGTTATCCCTCATCAGTCATAGTGTGTTTTCGTTAATGTTTCTGCTGCTAATAATTGTTGCTATTCTCATTATGCCCCCACCTTCTGCAGCATGCAAAAGCTTGTCATTACTTCAACACTGAAAGGGTTAAAAAGATCTTCTCTCTACGCTACAGTGAGCCACAGAATTTCCAGCCGCCAAGGCAGGCCAGTTGACCACCTGATTATTTTTGTTTCAGCCGAGGTGATAAAATTAATGGATTGGTTTGATTCATCAAATAGTGTGTGCAACTTCCTGCTAGACTCATATAACCAGAATAAAAAGAATGTGAGAGTTGGGGGGGGGGGATCATCACGAAGAAGGAAGCAGTTTTGATAGAAAGGGAACTAATTGCAAAGTGATTAGGTTCTATAAAGCTATAGAGGAGTTCTGTCTTTACATACCATCACCAAGAGCTAAAGCTTTTCCACCCTGCCGCTGCCTCAAAACAAGCTGATTTGCTAACAAAGTGGTCAGCTCGGCATTCGCTCAGCATCTCAGTAGGTCCACTGCTGGTTGCTTTCCCAAGCAGAGAATCTCAAGCACCATTTTCCAATCTGATTACACGGCTCCTTATTCCGGCAGCCTTAAACCTTCATGGCAGTTTACCAGCGTTTTCATCCCCTTTCTTTCTTTTTTCTTTTTTTACAAAACAGAAGAAGAGGAAGAACTGATAAGCTCACAGGTATCCAGGATTTCATAGTGAATGGCTAGCAACCAGTCAGGCAACTCCATTCACTACAAAAAATGTTCCAATACAACAGTGAAAGAGAAAGGAGAAAAGGGGGAAGGGGCACTTTACAGTCCCTATTAACACCTTACTCAAATGTAAGTACTATTTACCACTATGCTTATGATTAAAGCCTCACCATTTCAAAACCAGAAAGAGGCAGAAAGATCAGATTGGGGGGGGGGGGAGACTGCATTAGATCAAATGTATTTTTTAAAAAACAAGCTCTGAGTTTGTTTTTAAAGCTACACACCATATCTTTACATGTGTCACAACTTGGCATTACCAAAGCTGAGAGAATGCCACCCCCCCCACCCCCCCCACCCCGAAAAAATTACTTCAAAATACTGATTACATCTTTTAAACTTTCCACCTTTAGACAACCACAAAGTCAAAAGGGCTGCTCTACAATCAAATTAAACAATACACAATGTAGCAAACTTCAAGAAGTATATTGGAAAAAATAATGTAGGTGATTCAAATAGAATGAGTGATGTTTTAAAACAATTTAATCAGTGCTTTTAAATGGTATATTGCATGAGTTAGAAATAAAAATCTAGTTGAACAAAACAGTCAATAATGGATACAGGAAAAATTATTATGATTTATATAATCTCTGTGGACATTAAAGTGGGAAAAGGGGAGAGATGAATTTTTCCTCCAAATTTAAAGATAATGTGAGTTTGATTCTTGAGTATAAAATGTTATTAAAGTTAAAACATGTCTTAGAACTACAAGGCAAGGAGTGCCATTTTACTGTCACTCGTTGCATTAGGTATCCATACTTTGCATACAGAAGTAAAACAAAATCCCCAAGACAGTATGGAAGTACGAGACCTATTTTAGATCAAAAAGCCAAATGTCTTCCAAAATTTTCTACCAAAAAATTAGTAAGCATCAAATAAAGTGAAAATTAGGGGTGGGGGAGTGGGTGCTTCCATTTAGCTTTTCATAATAAACTGCTTATTATAAAGAGGGAGAAACGATGAGTTGGTGGGGTTAGACAGAAAATAAGGAAATGTACAGCTAAGCTGATGCAATGGCTCAGTACTCCAGATCACCAGTGCATTGACCCTCTGTATCTCTGAGTCATTAACTGGAATCCCAGCTCTGCCTTCCGGAGTTGGGATTTGAACTCGCACACTGATGTGGGGAGATTCGGGATCTTGAGTGTGCCAGACAGAAGGGTCATTCTCCGTGATGAGGAGGACGGTTGCCCCCCTAGGGAGAGGAAGGCTGGATGAATGATTGTCGCACGTTTCCAGCAACGGACATGCTGCTGACTCAGGAATGGACACTGACAGGAGCCAAGGCATCAGACCAGCTTGCTCCTAGTGGGAGTTGTTTTAGGGCAGTAGCACTGACAGGTACATGCAAAAGTCAAGGGGAAATAATATACATATACATGGTGTCTGTTTTACATCTCTATATATACCAACAGAGAGAACACACATACAGCCAAGCATTTTGAGAGTGCAGGCAGAAATGGAGCCCTGACATCTTCTAGTACATACAGGATGCGCATTAAGCCATTCATTTGCAGTGCACTTGGGTTGTTTTGCATTAAACATTTAAGTCTGACACCCTGGTATACGTGCATATATTATGCACACATGCCATTTGCATATGTGTAGTATCATGCATAAATGACGGCCAATTTAAAAATGCCATTCTCTAATTTATATGCAAATTCTATCTCTGGTAAAATAAAAACATATTTAAAAGCAGCTTATAATGCTAACACATTATTCCCATGAATGATTCTCAGTAAACTACATATGCTGACTGCAGGGCTCTTTTTTATTATTAAATGATTTATTGGGTAGAGAACAAACCCACTTAAACTACAGTGGTCCACATGAATCAGTAAATTTTCATGTTTCTAATTAAAATGTAAACAGTGTAATGAAGACATCAAGTTTTTAGGCAAATGTCTCTGTTGGTGCCACTTGGGGTATGGTAATTACTGGAGCAGATCTATGGATGCTCCTGAATCCTCTACAAGTCCAGATTAAAAGCATTACTGCTAAACCCTCCTTTTCCGCAGGGGAATTGTGTACTCCAACCTATTCCCAGTTTGCTTACAGATGCAAATATGCACTCCTCACTTTTAACTACCAGAGTGTGGCAGTGGAAGTTTAACATACAAATGGCATCTGTCATGTTGAAACAATGACATGGTTTAAATTGAAAGTTGATTTCTAAGTTAAACTCATTTATCCCTTTCAGTTGATGTGATCATGAAATATGAAACAGTCAAAAAGTGGCCCCTTTGGGAGACCAATGCAGTAAAGATCCCTACTTCCAAAACATGTATACAAAACAGAGTGGGGAAACAAATAATATTTGAAGATAAAAATCCAATGTTTTTCAATGTGTTCTTCCTACAACCTTTCAGACTGAAATGCTTAAACTGTGATCCTGAGCCCAGTTACACACACATTAAAATCAATAGAACTCATGTACTTAACAGACAGAATCAGGATAGCTGCCTGTCTATTGAAATAAGTATATATATTTTTTACAATCCATTTCCAAATGGCTAAATGTGAGCTATGCAAATGGCTAAATGTGCATCTGGGCCCATCCACATAAAGCATCTACTTGAGATGAAACTAAAGCCTTTTAATCATTTTGATTTCACCTGCATCTTAAATTTGTCACAACTTATCCTAAAACAAGTGCCCTCTCTGTGTATAACCACATAAGTCTGGTCTTTCCGCAATTAACTGATCCTGTCTAAGGCAGCACCGCTCCCCCTTCCCCCTTCTCTCTCAACCCAATCCCCACCCATCGAATGAGCATAGATTAAAACACACTACACATTCTATATTTTCTGCTATGCTATTAAATAATTACCTTATCCATTTTATTTCAACACAATTCTAACCACGAACCAATGCTCTCCAGCTTCCCTTCTTGTACTATACCAAGTTGAAAGCTACAACCCAGTATAATGCAGGCTACACAAACAGTTTAAACATGGGTGCACTGGTACACATGTGTACATACACATTTGCACACACAGAAGGAGTTCAGGCTCTCTTTGCTATATTCTAATCAGTTATCCTGATGCTCTCCCATAAACAGACAAACACATCTATGTGGCCAAAATGGAGGTACGTGTGCATAACAAATGGGGGGGGGGGGATGGAGGACCATATTATACCTGCCTGTCCTCTTAATAAAACACATACTAAACCAGCACACATTTCCCATCAGCATATTCTCAATTTGAAATCTATCAAATTGCTAAGTGTTTAGTCCTTAAAATTACAAAGAGCATAGGAAATCACAAAGAATTTCATTCAGGGGAATTGTCAGAACCTTTTCTTTCAAGTTACCAAAAATTCAGTTAGGTAAACAGTATCCTGAAGGGGGGCAACAGCTTATATAGCATCGAGGGGGTCTGAGCCACTGAGTGTTTATACTAATTGTTTTTATTAAGCTTTTTTTTGCTGGTTTTAAAAAAATTGCAATCAACACAATCTCAGACATTTATTCACACCTCTTGCTGAAGACAATGAAAATAACCCTATATTTTCCATCCATATCTAAGGTCCACATTAACCAGATGTTTTTTTAATGCATGCACTAGCTGTTTGGAGTTCATTCAAGGTATTTCATTAGGAGCTCATTCATTTAAAATAGACGTTTCAGCCGTATCAAGCTCTACCCTTTCTTGAAATGTGAATGAATGGTTTAAATAGGTAGATTAATAAAGAAAGGGATGTTCCCATTCCAAGCATGGAATGCTATGTATTTTTAAATTTGTCTATGCCAGATGCTGTCAGTCAGAACAAAAAACTGTCCAAGCAGACAATCTGTGTGTCTGAATGTTGATCATGTTGGAAAGTAAAAAAAAAAAAAAAAAAAGGGGGGGGGGAGTGTTTGTGTCAAGGATTCATGGTCCTTCATCTTTGCAGTAGAGCAAACACGTCTCTCAGTATAGCGACAGACAGCTGCTTCCACTTTCTAATGTGCCCTAACTTAGATCACTGAAAGAATTGTCAGCACTCAGAGAAACACACAAAGATAACACAGCCAGCTGCCATGAAGGAGGGGGGGAGAAACAGCACAGCTCAGAAGAAATGGGATTTGTTCCATTTGCATGATGCTGGCTCCCTTGGGCCCCTTTCTTTCAAATCCACAGCACAAAAGACAACACTTAACATATTTGCTTAAAGATGACAACCTCATGTTGATTTCATTTGGATGTAACAGTGTCAGGATTACAGATATGAGAATATATTATATCCGTAACAGAGACTGACAAATGTATCCATCAGTGGAACTGTCTGATTCATCTGCTTATACAGCCATTTTGCCATCCCAAGGGTTCCATCTAAGTAGTAACTTTGGAAGACTGAAGGTCTAATTTTATTACACCACATTTCAACCTACTAAACAATATTATTTCTAAAATAGATCATTTTTATTGGAAGTCTCCCTGATGAAAAATCCAGTAGACACTAGAGAATTTATGGACTAGATAGACCCTCCAAACTCCATATATTGCAGGTTTTAAGCAACTTTCTGTAGGTGTAATGAAAACATAAAACTGAAAAAAAAACTATTTGAGAGGGGAGGGTTTATATATTTATTTTTGTTAATATTGGATACCATCATCCATTTAAAAACACAATTTTCCAACCTAGCTTATTTGGGTAGTTATTTAGACATGGAACATAGGCTTCTGGAGTTTTAGTGCATAAGCATGCTGGTGATTAGTGGTAACAGTATGGTGAGGTATCATAGCTAATTATTTTGTTAATTTCTTATTTGTGGGTGTTAGTAGTTGATCACTTTTTATGATAAGGATTTTCTACGGACTGTGTTTTGATTTTGTATATAGATTTAAATATTAAAAAAAAGAAATTAAAATATGTAAAGTACAGCTATTGAATTGCTGATGCCTAACAGAAACATACACATTTGCACTGTTCTCTGTTTACGGCCTTACAGATAGTCCCCGCCCCCACCTGATCAAATTAAACAATTAGGCAATGGTTTCACTTCATTTCCAAATGCATTACTTTGAATTGTGTATAGGGGCTCATTCTCCACTCATCCCCCACCTTTTCTCTCATCCTCCCCTCTCCCCCCCCCCCTTTCCCCGGCACTCAAAATGACTAGGCATAATGAAATGCTGGTTGCATGTCTTTGTCCAGAGGAACTCTAAACTGCTTGTTGCTGTTTGCTGGCACAGGAGAACAGCACCATAATTCACTAGATTGGAGCTGTTTTGTAAAATGGAGTTAACTGCCGTACATGGAATTTCAGCCCTGCAGACAGTTACCAATCATTATTTCCAATTTGTTTAGTTTCACGTAAGAAAGGGTGAGCAGGGAGGGGGAATGAGAGCAAAATGTATGGCAAGGTAGAGGAAAGGGGTCACGGTACTGGTTTGCAATAAAAACAGCATTAAAAATAGCCTAAAATCAAACCTATTGTTTAAAAATTCTGATGTGCATACCCTACCTCTTCCTCATCTTTTTATTTAAAAAAGCAGAAGAACTTGCTCATTGATCACAACCTGGGCCACGTGTTCATTTTTTCTGGGTTTGTTTTGTTTTGCAAATGGTCGTGTAAGGGATTCAAAAGCAAAGCCAGCTTCCTTCACATCTGCCATCACTCAAGCCAAACTATTCTCTGCTATAAGTGGCTCTGTTGTCCAAGCAGAAACTGCAAATAAAGCATTTATAGACAAGTCCGTGGGGATGGAAATATATGGGCAGGGCAAATACTGGAGCTTAGGAACATCCAGGGCTGGAATTCAAAATGTGACTTGCCACCCCCACCCCCCAAAGTGGCCACTTAATTGCACAAGTTGATTTATACCCTTGCCATTTTTAATTTTAAAAATTACTGAAAGGAAATTCAGGAAGTGACTGCTTCAGGAAGGATAGCTGTACTTCGATCTTATTGCAGAATAGGTGTAGGAAGGGGGACAAAGCACCACCCACTCTTGCATCTCCTTAGAAAACAATTGAGGCATTTCTACTTCAAGGACAACCACTCAGAAAAGCTTTTAAATTCAAACCAAAAAGCACTATCCTACAAAAGGTGTGGCTACCACGTATCAATGTTTATGAGCATCCTTAAAGCATACTTTGAGCAGTTAAAAGATTAAATAGCTTCACTTTTTTTTTAAAAAAAAACCCCACATTTAATTATGTTGTTCAAAAGACATCAACAGAATTAATGCACTTATCAGCATACTTATTAGTATTTCATTCTGGAGAGTCGATTCATTTGATTCTGGTGCCATATTATCACAGCTGCCATCTGAGGCATTCAGACATGCCCTCCTCCTAAGCAGTATTAAGGGGGCCATGAAGACCCTCTTGGTTTTAAAAGCTTCTGCCCTTCTTCATTGCAAAAGAGCCTAAAAGGAAAAGCTGTGAAAGCCATCTATTCAATAGGATGGCTTAGAAAGATTAAGGGTTTGGGCTTTTAGGCACGGGTGGGATATACTGTCAATCATCCACTGGGCAGAAGCTTAATTTTCTCATTGGATTATATTTCTGGATTTATTTAGCAATTAAAATATTGCCATAGCAGTATAAGATCACATGAACTTTTTGCTGGACCAGAAGAAAGACCCTTCTAACAGTCCTGTCTCCGGTTGTGGTGAGGAAGATGCTCCAGAGACATTGATGAAAGCATGATGGAAATATTCAGTGATGTTTCCCTCCTATAGTAGCATTCCCTTCCTAACTTTCATGGACACAAACAGTCCTTTGCCCCTTGATTTTTCCCTCTTATTTTCTAATGTGGCCTGTACCAATAGAACAAACAACTGGTGTGCTAGCTATAAGCTCCATATGAAAATTGGAAGCAATTTGTTTAGATTTTCCTGAACTTACATCTGATAATTTTGCTGGAGGGTGCAAATTTTACCAGATAAAGAAACAAGACCTAAAGCCATGAGGCATAACAATGTTATTTAAAGTGCATGCCCATTATGAGTTATATGGTGCAGTTCTCAATTTTGAGGCATTCTATTTCAGAGCGATTCCAGGCATGACGATAGAGCTGATAGCCTGAGTATGCCACAAACCAGGCAGTGTAGGCCTACCGGGCCTACCTCCTTCAGGATCCAAGTAAGCAGAGGACCTCATTTGTCCTAAATCCGGCACTGCCTGTAATATATGCATATGGATCATTAGGTAAAGGGAGGAGGAAGAACTGCATTTTCGAGATAAAACATATGTGGAAATAAAACATATTTGCCCGCAATCCCAAACCAATAACCACAAGAGTCATACTCAGTGTTACCTTCACTGCCCTGGTATGCATGTGCCACTCTCCACTTGTGACCCAACTTAATTGCAACCACACATTCATTTATGTTCCCAGCTGGAGATAACCCTTCAATGTTTTCCAGATACAGAAGAGAACCCAGCAGTTCCCTCCAAGGGGGAACATGGAACAATGCAAAAGACACGTTAGGCTGAGAAGTATATTAAATACGCATCTGAATTCTACCATACAGTTAGTTACACAAGGACTGAACATAGGTGGGGAGAACATTTGTAAAACATCTCAAACTTAGAAAACCTGAATTCTGTTATGAAATATCTTTGTCCCAATTGAACACATAGAGATCCCAGTGAGTATTTATGTGCATATGAATCTGCCCATGTGCTCAAGCATCATTGGATTGAATAGCAAATGTACTCAAGTATTAGAAAAACAATAGAGGTTTGGCCCTGCCTATTAAGTCAAGCATAGGGAAAACATAAAGTGTCAGTACCTTGTTTGAATGATAGACAGTTGGTTTAAAAAAAAAAGGACAGTTGGTTCACCAGTGAAAAAGCTGGGTGTTTCACACTGGTCCAAATTTCATTTATCATTGCTTTACATCTAAGTTCAAACTAACATTATTAGCAAATGCAAAATACACCTTCAGGTATTATTCTGGTGGTTGTCATTTTTTCTCTCAAATCAAAGCCCAGGCCAGTAGCATTTTAAACCCACCCTTCATCTAGTAATATCAGAACAATGTATGAAAAGAGAGACAGTAACCCTTCTATAAATGGCCACATAACTTTAATCCACAACAAAGCAAAACATGGGCACAATTTTCCTTTTAAGAGGAAACTAACCTGCAAAAGCAAAGAAACAAATACTTTTTACTTGGCAGTGAAAATATAGTTAAGCCAGTGCCAATCACACTTCCATGTGAAAGGTGTACCACAAACAGAACAGAGAACACCTCCCTTGTTAATACATGATGTGTGTGTGGGTGATGCACTGAGCAACTCCTACAAAGATGAGCTTCAAACATGGAGAGGTTGTTACAGAGAGAAATGTTACTTGGCTATTTGAAATTCAGTATCTAGTATATAGCACCTATTTGATAAGACTCTAGCTCAAATCAGATGGGGCCATCCCTTTGGTTTTTTCTAACTAGAATAGATACGTTCATTCAATCAGTCAGTCAGTCATTGAATGGTGATCCAACACATTGGTAAATCCCACTGATTCATTGTGTGTATTCTAAGACTAATCACAGAATTTAATTGGATGTGTTATATAATCAGAATAGTGTTTTCTCTAATGGAATTGGGGGGGGGGGGGGGGGGAAATCCTACCAGTGTCAACCGAAATGATGTTCAGTTCTTCTCCATCTACTCTACAACAATACCCTCTCTTCCCTCACGCTTGTCTTTCCATTAGGAATCAAAGGCCTTTTTGTTTTAACAACTTTCAATGCAAACATTTTTTTTAAATAATGGGTTATGGTATGCTGTATTGTTTTAAACTAAAATTTTAAAATGGTTTTTATATTTTAATTGATACATTTTAATACAGTGGTTAGTTTAATTCTATCTTAATTTTCATTTTTTATGTGCTTTTGGTTGTAATTTAATTAATTTATGCTTCCTTGATTTTGAGAGAAAATCAGGATATAGTTTTATTAATAAAACTACTGCTGCTACTACACCTGAGCTGTTCAGGCATCAATGGCTCCATCTCTCCCAGATGGGAAAAGAATTAGGTCTTTGTACACCTCCAGAAGGATTAGTATATTTTTGCACGAAGAATTCTTTACAATGTCTTTCTAGGAGTTTGGATAGTAAATCCATGTCTTGTAACAATTCACAAAGAAGAAGCCGATAACATTTGGAATCACATTGAAGCACTCTTTCCTGGCATATTCCCATCTTATGATACAGAAGTAAAAATATTAGAATTAATGTCAGAGATAACAGAGTTGTGAAAGCTATCCTAAAAATGTATACCTATCAGAATGTCAAAAAATAAAAGAGATGAATATGAAGCATAGAACTAATATCCGTATAAAAACTGTTATTTATTTCAGCATCGAATATTTAATTGCTAATAGTGAGAGACCACAGGAAAGATTTGCTTGCACCAGATATAATAATACCAGCTATAAACCAGTTGTAATTGAGAAACTCCCAACTATAATTATAAACAAGTGCCAAGAAGATTCCCGTTCCCACACTAATACATTGTATATTCATCTTATTATCTTACATCTATAACATTTGTTTACCACATTACGGCAATATCCTAGAAGAACAGTATCAGTGCTTCTGATGTTTTTACCTATATTGCTTTTCCAGTAATGTTTGATGGACACAATTATATGAAAATAGTTGCTGACATTATTTCTATTCCAAAACCAACCACTGGTCCCCAATTAAACAAATCACAGTCACGTCCACAATCCTTCAATTACTGGAACAGCTACATTGCCACTGCTAACCTCTGGATCTACATACCTTAGCCACAAAAACATATCACAGTAATCAATTCAGAATATCTAAGAGTGTGCATCAAATAAATATTTCATATATTGAGGATGAAGGCGGAAAAGCTACCTAGAAGGACAGTGAATAGTTGCTTTCAAAGAACCAGAATAATATATCTACTTATATTCTCAAGAGTGGTGCAGTGGCAAGTATATATTGTACCTCTGGGCTTAATCCAATGGCTTAAAGAGAATTTAATAATGCATCGCTGCATACTACAGCATATAGCAACATTAACAGAATCATATTGCTGGAAGGAATCCAAGAGATCACTTTGGACTTTTCTAGATATAATCAAGCAATGGATGGAGGCAAGTTCTTTTCTAACAGACAGCCTACCAGACTCTGGCAGCAACTTCTTTCTTCCTAAAGAAAACAAGCTTTTAATGTGGTGGATATTAGAGCTCCCCCCCCCCCCCCAATAAAACTAGTATAAATACTAAACCACGAAAAATCTGATATGATAGAATCACATGGCCGGGGAGGGGGGGGCTCTAATATCCAAAGCACTACTTTGGTGAAATATTTTTAATACCCCACAACAACAAAACTGGCATTGGATTATGGCCAAATTTTGAAATGTAGTCAGACATCTCTTCTTGCAAAGGTGGATTATGTTACTAGCATCAGAGTTGTTATAAAGCTCTACAGCCCACTTTATCACTTAAGACCTACTCCTGTAGCCACATGGAAGTAATTTCCAATGGTGTCTACAGATATGTTTTTAAGGCACCTCGACACTAGTTGTACAGCAGGAATTCTACATGAGTTGAACATATTGTGAAAATTCTTTTGTATACATGTGTGAACCATCACAAATGTTGGCTGAAAAAATCTTTGATGGGCTTTTTTCAGAGGCTCAGTTTTTGAATAACAGAGTTTTCATCTCAAGAAGACAAAGGGCTATTGGACAGTGTGTGTGTGTGTGGGGGGGGATAAGTATACCCTATATTTATAAGTACAGACATTTTAGTCAAAAATGCCCCCACCTCCCAAAAAAACCTAGGTCAACTTACAGGTCATTTTGGCCCCTCAAATAACTGCCCTCAACTAGTACATGATGTCAAGTTACACAAATATATAAGATATGTTTACAAACTTTGTGGCCTTCAGACTGAACAAGAATACAAGCATCAGCATCTATTTTCTAGATCCATAAGTATTTTGCAGTAAGGTAAGTCCAACTTTTCTGCAATGCCTAAGAATGTAGATAGGACCCAACATGCTTACAGGTTGGGAATGGGGTCAGTGACACAGGCCAGACAACACAAATGCTCACTCTTCAGGAAAATGCATAAAGTTCAGAGGACTTTATTTTAAAGCAGGTACACAGGACTTAAGAGCCTATACATTTATTCTGCCCTACCACAAAGACTATGTTGCATGCAGATAATCCATGTAGCATTGTTTTACAGATGCCTTCAAAGTGGGACTGAAGCATTATACAAGAAAGGCAATCTTGCAGGATGCAGGTGATGGTCTGCAGTTTCAATGGCATCAAAAAGTAAGTGAAGTAAAATCTTGTACATTTCATCTATTGCTCATAATGGCAATGTAGAACCAGCATGGTTAGTGGGTTTTGAGAACTGCAGTCTGAAAAAGTTAATTTTCCAAGTATGGGACAGATTGTACTTTGGTGCTTAATGCTGGATCTACTGAACTGTCAGGTGTTTGCAGACTGATTGTCAGATTGACCTTGTCAGTTTCATATAAGGGGGGGGGGGGGAATCATAGGAGAGAAACAAACTACTTGTGGGAAGACACAATTGACAAATAAAGGCAAACAGATGGCTTGAAAGTCCTGTGGTTTAAAGAATTACTGTAACAGGAAGAGCAGTAGTTGCATTTTAATGGAAGTGAAGCCAGAAAAAAATATTTTTTTCATATGAACATTTTTAATTTCCATAGTTCATTACCAACATACATTTCATTCCAAAACCTGCTGGACTCTTAGAAATCTTGCCTAATTAACTTTTTGGCACATTATGCAGCATTAATATACCCCTCCATCGGGGCCATCTCTACCATCTTCTTTTAAAATATATATTCTCCATTAACATATGGACTATACACAAGATGTATTTTTTTCAAAAAAAAATAAAGAGACAGAGACACAGAAATGTGTATTACACTGTTAATTTCTTTAGCACTAGCCTGTCCAAGGAAGCATGTATCAAAACTCTGGCTCATTTACGCTGTCTAGGTGCCTGGGAGGGCAAGGTGACGGAAACAAATTCTACAACTTACTATATCCTTCATAGACACAGAATAATTTAGCTCAAAATTTCAGTTAATTATTGATCATACCTGATCAAGCTTATCCTGGAAGTTTTAATGGCTTGAAGCTGTTAGATTGCTGAATGGAAGAGTGTACCACAAGAGCGACTTTCTCAGTGCTTATCCTATAGGTGTTAAGCCTGAAGGTTTGCTAAAGTCCTAATATGAGGATTTTTTCAGGATATTACAAGACTTTTTTTTTTAAAAAAAATGATCTTTTCTTATGGCATAATTAAGGATTTTACTGAATGCACAGGACAATATACCCTCCAACACAAGGAAAATAGCCAAATTAAAAATGAAAGGAATTAAAAACAATTTTAAATCCATATACTAGAAGTTCTGAAGGCCCACATCTTATCTTTCAGTGCCCTGCATCCATCACATAAGTGCAGTTCTAATGAAATATCTATTTCCAGAGAGCTATAAACTGTAACATGATGACACAACTCTTCTAGTGATTCAAATGGCATGTACAACTATTGAGTTTGTACATATTTTAACAAACACAGAAGACATATGTAAAATTCCTGTTACCTGTTAATCCCATAAGCATATGGGTAAAATTGCCTATATCAGACAGAAAGGATGCAGACAAAATTGGGTGTATATCACTGCTGTCTAAAAGCAGCCACAGTATTTTTCAAGGTATCCCCATGTGAGACTTCCTGAGAACGCTACTGTAAACAATACTACAGAGGTACTAGATGACAACAAGCTTATTTACCACCAGGTACCCTCATTTACAATTTGTACACATATTTTTTTCAAAATATAGTTTCTTCGTACTACTTTGAAAATACTATGCATTATTATCTCAGCCAGATTATACCACAGTAGGCATCATGCTAGGGTATGTGTACCTTAAAAAGATATAGTGCGATGCTCAAAATCCCAGCTTACTGTATGTATATACAGCAGAGTTTCACTTATCCAACATCTCACTTATCCAATGTTCTGGATTCTCCAACGCATTTTTGTCATCAATGTTTTCAATACATCGTGATATTTTGGTGCTAAATGCATAAATACAGTAATTACTACGTAACATTACTGCATATTGAACTACTTTTTCTGTCAAATTTGTTGTATAACATGATGTTTTTGTGCTTAATTTGTAAAATCATAACCTAATTTGATGTTTAATAGGCTTTTCCTTAATCCCTCCTTATTATTCAACTTAGTTGCTTATCCAACGTTTATGTTGGATAAGTGAGGCTCTACTGTATATATGAAACTGGGAGCCAGAAGGACTTGAGGCTTGAGTGTTTGACTAGGACACTGGGAGGCCAGAGTTTGAATTCCCACTCTCCCATAGAAACCCACTGGGTAACCTTGGCCAAATCACATCCACTCAGCCTCAGAGGAAGGCAAAAAGAAACCCTCTCTGAGTCTGAGAGAGGGGTTTGTCTTTGCCAAGAAAACCCCATAAGGTCACCTTAGGGACACCAAAAGTCAGAAATAACTTTAAAGCACTGAACAACAACAACAACAACATTTAGCTATGTTTCATGCCCTCCCTGTTGCATTAATCCCAAGGCAATCAAAATAGATTTTAAAAACCTACATTTTACATTAGGTATTTGGTTGTTTGTGATTCATTTTTTTCCTTTCAAGAGACAAATTGAATTACCAATTGAATTACCCATTTGAACCAATGAAATGACAAGTAAATCAACTAAAAAACTAGGTGCTTGTATATACACACTGAAACATAGTCATGTCAAGCCACCAGGTACAGGGCACAGCCATCATAAACAGCTATCCCTTTGCTAAGATGTCTTAGAGGTGAACTGAGTTTGTACAGGGGCCAGCCCTTGACCTCACAGGCAGTGCAAGTTCATGCATTCAGACTTCTCTTGTATTAAGCCCAAAGACATATGAATCAAATTAAAGTTATTTAATACATAGTTTCTGTCACCTACATGTTGTTGCAAACTGCATACCAAACATAAAAATTATGATAGTCATACCAAAATTATGTGGGCTGTCTTTCTATCTCATATTTCCTACTGCAGGTTCCCTACCTTGGTACTCTCCATCTGTATCAGAGTACAATTTCTCTCATCTCAATTCAGCAAAAGAACTGGCCATACTGGCTAGGAGTAATAAAATACAACTGCAGAATCTCACGTGCTTCATGCAATGAGAATCTCAACAATACTAAATAGGAGTTTGATATGATATGATATGCACCTGCCAGGGCTTGGGGGCTGCCAGAGCAGAAAAACATGGAACTGCATGGGTGGAGCTATGCACCAATGTACAATCTCAGCCATTATGTGCTACTAAAAAAAGGAAAAGAAACATTAGGGATTTAAAGCACTAATATCTCTGCTAAAGAAAGGTAGCAATCATAATACCAAGCTACACAATTCTGGGTAACATTAAGCAAATCCTATTTTAAAGCATGCAGGGGGTTTTAATGGTCAGGAAAAATAAAATCAAAATCTTGCGCACCATGAACGATCACTTGTGGCTGAGTATAATTGTCTTCCAGATGTAGTGCCTTGGGATACACAACTGTACATTTAGCCAGTACTTCATTTTTCTCCCTTTGCTGAATTTATATACAACTTTTCCTTCAAAAAGGTTAAGGTACTGTGCCTGTTTCACCATCTCCTCCTCATTTTATGCTTGCAACACACCTGTGAGATAGGTCTGGCTTAGAGATTTTGACAAACCAAGGTCCCAGGCAAGCTTCATGGAAAAAAAGGAGATTTGAGCCTGGGACTTCCTAGCTTTAGTCTGACATCCTAATTACTCTACCATAATGGTCCTAGAATAAAACAGAGTGCAGGATGAACATTTTATTTGCTTTAGTAAGGTGATTGAGGCAAAGGGCTTGTTTCAGGGCACAATCAGTTTTCTGTTCAGTATAACAACATTTTATTTTATTTTCTATAGATAAAGGGGCAGTTTAAAAAGCACTCCCCTGTATCCATTTAACCCTCTGGACAGTCCAAAATGACTGTTATATTAGCAACAATCAATAAATATTTGTACAACTGCAGCAGAGTGTTCTGTTCAAATATTTGCAGGGATAATTAATTGAGGAGGGAAAAGTAATTAGGCTCATCTCCCAGATGCCTACCCTTTGTATATAACTTGCCCCTACCAACCTGACCACTTAACATTACTTCACATTGCGTGTCTTGGTGTGTGTCTGTGTGCGCATGTGTTATCTCTGATAAAAGTTCATTTAGAGCTGGAGATTCAAGAGAATTATAAGGTACAATCTTTACTTCTCCTGCAAAAAAAATTAAGGTAGAAGTGAGAGCTTTCAAATTGAATCTCACATTGTAAATACAGCTTGATTTGGGCCAAACACAACTGCAATAGAAATTTCATTAATTATTCCTAGCAATATTCCACAACATAGAATATTCTGGAGGATCACACTGAATCAAGTCCATTTGAAAAAGAGTTTCAGAGAACAGAACAGCAGTCAGCCTTGCCAGTTTACACAGCAGCTTTTGAGATCCAACAAGAAAAAAACATTGTGTTTTCCTTTAATACTCCCAGCGTTCCAGCTTTCCACATCTCAGTGGCTGAGAACTAAAAGGGGGAAATGCCTATGCTGAAATATATCCTTTCACGCCACAGTTAAAGACAAAAGGAAGTCTGTACTTAATGAAGGCGGGCAAGTCTACCATGTGCTATATCACATTCTCCAACAATTTCAGCTGCATGCCAACATGGATATTTTTAAGCATTGTGAAGTTAGCCACGAAGAGGTCCATCCCTCATCTTAAGTCAAGGCTGCAATTATACAAACACTTTCTTGAAAATAAGATCTGATAAACTGTTCAGCAGGACTTGCTTCTGAATTAATACTGAGCAGTTAAGTGATACTTATAGAAGAAAGAATTGGTGAAAAACAAATGATGCTTTCTTTTCTGTAACTGTACTACTACGAAGTCTATAACAATGCCTACTTATGGGGTATGCGGAATAACACACCATCAGAACAGCTTAGAATTTTAGAATATGACATAGACTAATTTAGAAAACTACATCCTGAAATGGGGGAAATTGAGAATAATCACATTGCTATCTGCATAATTAGCTGCAAAATCCTTGCAAAACTTGGGCCTTTAAAAAAAAAAGTCCAAAAAAATGGTAGAAACTTTAGTACAAATTGCAGTGTGGCTTTTCATCAGGTAAAAATTCAATGTCTCCAAACTTTAAAATTCCTGGAAATCAAATGAAGGAGCATAATGACTGTAAAGTTATGAGCAGAAGAAAGACAAAATGGTAGAAAGGACACTGCTCCAGTTTAAGAAGCATCACTGTTTTTACAGCATGGATGACTGAAATGCTTTGAATTTGACAGATTAAAGCTACAGTTTGGCAAGGCTGTGTGAAAACATCACAAACATTTAAAATGTCTCTTGGTAAATCTCCTTGACATTTAACATATTTCACTACTTACAAATATAACTGTATACTTACACATTTTTTTACATCTCAGAAACATGGGAGTGAAATCATTACAAAACTCCTCGGAGTCTATGAGCCATCTTATAAAAATTGGAAGCAATGGGTCCCAACTTTGGTTCAGGGTTTGGCAAATAAAAGTTGGGCTATGGTATACAGCAGAAAGGGACAAATTCCAACACACAACTGTTACCTAAAAAAACCTTATCTTCTGACATACTATGGGTTAGCACTGGGTTACCAGTTGTCCCTTATAACAGATGTCCCTCACTGGAAGGTTAGAAAGTTTGCCCCTTATAAGGCTGGCTGATGTTCCTTATTATAAGAGATGTCCCCTGCTTGAAGGTTGAAAAGCTTTTCCTTTTATACAGATTGAACAAGATTTCAACAAAATCCTGTATTGGGAGATGTGGACTCTTTATAAAGACAGAAATGTATGCCTCATGTAATTTATGAATATAGACAATATGTTAATTTTACATAGAAATACATGGCTAGGTGAACAGAAATAATTTCATTTGGTATTTCGGTAAAGCACAGCTTGTTAACAGCTACTTCCTAGTTGTCAAGCCTGGATGTCATGTATTTCAACTATTACTGCTATTCTGAAAACGTGGCAACACTGCTTGGCAGGAAAATACTCCTTAGTGCTTTAGATACCTGTGCAGCCAATAAATCCATAAAGCTATACAAGGCATGTAGCTCTGTCTCCACAAAAGCACAGAGAAGTATTTAAAAAGACAAACTAGTATTTCCCATGCGTACACTGTTATAGCTCTCTGTACACAGATGATTAGGAAAAAGCAACTCCTAAATTTGGAGTAGCTAACAAATGATGCGGGAAAAGATAATGCCTGTAAGATTCAACAACCCACCCTATTTTTCTAAGACATACAGTATTAATACAATGCAGTGCAGTGGTAAGGCTGGAATCAGAAAGACTTGAGTTCAAATCATTTAAGCTGACTGTCATAATCACCTAACCAAACTTGTGGGAATACTGTGTACAACACCAGTCTTCCTTGAAGGATAGCCAATATTTGAAAGAACCAAGTCAATGAAACATTTTAATAATTTTTGCGCTGATATCAACAACATGAAGAACAGAAATTCAACAATATTTCAGACACACACTGATGTGAATCGCAGGAAGAGTTAAACTACCAAAAAATGTCCAGTAATTGTCATCATGCATCCAAGTAAAACAGCTGAAACAACGTTGGGTAACATGAACTGAAAGGCAAGTTTAGAAATCCTAGGAAGCACACGCCAAAACGGATAATCTTTCCTGAAACATTCCAGTGTGGGTCACCATGAGCTCATCTGTCATTCAGGGACTTTTTGAATCTTTCAGGTTTTCTAGTCCTGCCTACTGAGTAGAATTTGTTAAAAACCCAAACAATAATACCTTTAAAACTTTTTTCAATATGTGGCGAGTATAAACACAAATGGTATCAGACATCGGAATCCCTCCTAGCTGCAAGCAACCTGAGTTACAAGTGCTCTTAACTCTCTAGCTTTTTACATAGAGATAATGAGCCAGTTTAGTCCAAGTACTACTGCAGTAGAGGAATTTAGCAGGATTGATGAAAGAGAAACAAAGGAAAAAAGAAACAGGAGAAAGCTACACTGTATATATTTTGCAGCACATACCACAGCATGGCATATAATTAGCAACAGTTCAAAGTAATGGGGTTAATGAAACAAAGATCACAAGATGTTTCTTGTTCTTTCGTTTCTTCATTAGCCATTTCAAATATAGATTTGCTTCAATAAGCTTCTCCACTCGGATCACTTACTCTCAAGTAATCCTAACAATGTTAATGGATAGGCACCAAACTAAAGGTGTTTTTTAATGCAGGTTCAAATTCCCAGTGCTTTGTAGACAATTATGGTAAAAACAGTTCTGTATCGGAGCAATAAATGCCTTTACAAAAAAAAATTGGAACATAGTATCATCCATGTTTCTAATAGAGAAGTGTTTCACTGTCATTTCAATTCTCCTTCCTCTTGTTTTGGGACTGAGGCTGGATTAAAAAAAAAACATTTTGTACTACAACTCCCAGCATGTCGGCTAGGGGATCCTGAGATTTGCAGTCAAAAAATGGCTTTTCTAAGTTTTACAGAATTCCTACATTTTATTGGACTACCGTGCCTGCTAGGCATCTTCTTTTCTTAATGATAATAACGTTGATGTCCCAATTTGGTCATCATATTTTTTTCTAGCTCTGCTTCTATGTATTGAACAGCAGTTGACTAGAGGAAACAAGCAGGTTTACTGGAACAAAGGTAAAAGTGTTCAGAAAGCCTTTATCTGCCAGATTCTTAGAGTCAGACTTCTGTGAGGGGAGGTAATTAGGTGGCAGCTATTACAGCCCTGTCCTATATACATCTTCTATAAAAATAGTTTACTCTGAATTCAATAGGATTCACTTGGACATAAATGTTCATGCTGCAGCTTTTGCAAGCTGGGACTACTTCTATGCACATTTAACTTTCAAATAATCCCAAATGAATGTAATGAAACTTGCAGCTGTTTGCATGAGGATAGATATGGAGCTCTATATCTGTCCCTCATGAAAAATCTGTGCAGTTATATTAAGTAAAAGGAAGCTGTAATGTGGATGTAGTAAAATGTTTAAGCATCCAGTGTTTTGTGGCAGTTTTGTTTTTGTTTTTTTGCTTCCCAAACACACTTTTCTACATGGTTCACAGGTGCATATGCCAGAAGTGAATTTGTATTCACATTATGAGCCCAATGGATCAGAAATTTAATTTTTATAGCTCTTGATACGGACCACGGCTCGCAAATGCCAACAACAAGGAATTCAAAACAGGATCAATTCTTTTCCCTCCTTGGAAACAATCTCCTAAGTGTCTGAGTACTCGAGAACATGAAAGAATATTGTTGCTTTTCTGAGCTCTTTTGATATCTCTCTTTCTGTGGTGGAGCCATTCATGACTGATGGCAGAAATTTCTTTTGAAAATAAATGGCACCCCTTCAAGTGTGCTCAAATACACAGTGGCTGGACCTTCCTGGGTGCCTCAGTTACAACTTGAAAAGGATGCTTGATTTTTAAATTTGTTTTAGGTATCAAAATGTGATGCCTTATATCAGTCTTCAAACCGTATTCGCACAGCACCGACTTTATGAGTTTCCCCATGTCAACACAGAGAGGCAGAAAGCAATCAGACCGATGAGGAAAGGTAATGGGAGCATGGAAGAGCAGCAGGCTGAGGCAATTGTTGCTGCACATCCTAACAAAACTAAGTTCACACTTTGCATGAGACAGACTGAAAAGGTTAATGTTACAGCACTTAACGGTTTCTTCACATCCCTAAGCACAGCTGTCACCACATACTTCCACAGCAGCACTAATCACTTCACAAGAGTCAGAAGCACTGGGACAAAATCTCATGGTGATGCCTCCTGTTCCCAGGTGTCTTTACTCAGAAGTAAGACTCACTCCTAAATAAGTATTCAGACAGAGCCTCACACTTCCTGCCTGCTTGCTTTTAACTGCAAGAATTATGGGCAAAAAAGCTACCAACTCATACATGTGGGGAAAATGAAAATCTATCAAATACACATGTGAAATTGGGTGTCCCAGCGCTCTGCCTGGAAAGTGAAAAAATCCACAAGGATTTTTTAAAGCATAAATGATTTAAATCATAGTTGAACCATTTATCTTCATTTCCTCAAAACAAGGGTACAGGTCCCAAAGTTAACACATAGTCTTTGAACTGGGTTTGCAGTTCTACACACTGGTAACTTAAATATAACCAAAGTCCATTGAATTTAAAGAACCTGTGTAGATAATTGCACACCTCCTCTGACTCCCCAAAGCTGGTCCAAGGCTTTCCCAAAAAAGAGTTTCTATACAGATAATCTTACAAAGAAATACAAAAAGAAAATTTAGTAATATTTATAGACTATGGTATAGTTCCTAAGAGACTAAGACTCCTAGTCCTGCCGATGTTCAAGAAGTTGAAAGACACACCCGGTTGCAACCAGAAAGTATCCATACCCAAGCAATAAAAAGTATAAAATAAACTGAGTTGCTGCAATAAACCATTTCTCAAACTGTATTGCACATTTAGAAGATGAATCAGAAACAAAAGTGCTTATTTTGAAGGTGCTGAACATTTTATATCATGTATTTGCACAAGTGAGCTCAACTAAGTGATATATTGGCACAAAAACTTCACAAGAGATTCACCAGAACTACCCAAGAAATTCTATAACACCCATTGCCATATTGTAAAAAGTAGTGATGTCTTTTTGTAATCATAAACATCCTGAAATCAGAGTATATAATTTTCTCAATTTCTCAAACTGTAACTGAAAGCATACCATTAATTCACAGTTAACAGGCTTCTTTAAGACTACATGTTTCAGTAATACACTTGCATGACTTCTAATTGTTTGGCAGAAATAATAATTGATACACAGTAATAGCAAGATTATTTCTGAAGTACTCTTGAAAAACCTAGTTTAGCTAAAGAGAAAAAAACACTGCATTTTATTTCTGTGCCTCACAATAACAACCATTTCATTTTAAGTAAAACTTAGCCTTGAGAGAAAATATGCTGTCATGAAGCAAATGACAGGAACCATTACTGACACTGCCAGAATAAAAAGGTGACTAGTATTGTTCCTATAATACCTTGTCATTAGGTGCCCGCACAGAGTTAGCTGGATACAGAGATTATCTGGTTTGTATTAAAACAGAATGTTGTAATGCTGTATCATAATGCTTCTTTTGAGTTATACAATTTTATTTTTTATTTTTTCACTATTTCTATTAATACTACACTAAAAAGGCCAGATTCATTCTGTTTACTGGACTGTCACTAATCAACAGGCATACATATTTGCCGCTATATATCTAGGAAATAGAGCTGACATTCCCTTTCAGATGAGAGTCCCTTTTTCCAACAAAAACAGTGACAAATCTAATTTTAATTTATCCTTCTTGAAAGGCTTCACAAATCAGTGAATTATGCTCACACAATCAAACTGTTACTTTGCACTAAGCTGGCTATAGTAAATGCAGGGGGTTTTTTTTGTCTATATCCAGCTTCTTGCCACCTCTATTTAAAAAAACAAAAACAAAACAAAAATATGAAGTTGCAAGAGTTAAAAAAAACTAATTAGCCTGCTTCCATATACCCACAAGAGCATTTCATGCTCTCAATTAAAACTTCATGCAACATGCCCATAGCATTCCTATGTGTTCCAAAATATATATCAAAAACATTTACACCCTCTTTTGATATAGTGCATGTAAATAAAATTCTGTAGAGAAATGTGAACTCTGTTATGAAACTGATACCTAGAAGAAATAAGCATGCTTAATGCTATGCAGAAGGGCAGTTTAAAGGCTGCAATCTTGCACTCAACAAGAAATTTGATTCAAATGAATTTTCTTCTAAGTTGGTACAGCTAGCACTGCACTCTCAATAAGAATACTCCTAACTTTACCCATCCCTGTCCTATTAATACTGATGGATTCCCACAAACAATATTTCCCAGTAATCATATCACTTTTCACTATTTTTTAAAACGCTCCAAGACATTGTATCAATAAACCTAATATAGAATTATGGCTTAGTATGGGAGTGAGGGGAATCGGGAATCTGTTACAAAATAAAACTCTATAGACAATTAACAAAGATATAAACACCCTATCAAAAGAGGAATTTATTTCTGTAAACATATGTAGAATAATACAGAAAAATTCCCATATTTGATCTAGCAAAACATAACTGGAAGTGGAAGGGAAGAAGGAAGGTGGCACTTTCAATGCCCGCTATGTTTCTATTCAAGTGAGCTTAATGTTTAGATGACTGATATGCCTTCTATCAAGTCAAAAGAACTATGTTGATTTAATATCAGCTGTAGATAAATCAATAGGTTCAAAGTTACTCTATTATTATTATCATAATCATCTTGTGTCATTTTGCTAGACTTGCATTATAAAAAATGATAAATAAAAGTCTGATTCATTTCAGAACATTTCCATCCATTTTTACACTTTTGTTCACCAACAGAATAGGAAGTAGAGATGGGAGGAAGTTAAATATGCCAGTGAAATAGTTTTATCACGCTTAATGATAGTAAAAATGCTCCATTACTCCACAACATGCTCGTGTAACAATTCCCCTCCGTCAATAATCATGATGAAATTCCAGTTAATTAGATAAACATTTAAGTCACAAAATATATCACTCTCTGTAAAGTTATGTAATATAAAGTTTAGTTTTTATAAAGGTATATATTAATTGAGGTCAAAGAGCCTGAAATTTCCTTTTATTGGATCTAATAACACTAGATTAGACTAGCGGATTAAAAACAACATGCAAGAGAATTTCCTGCGTACAGCTATCATGCTGATTTTGTATCATTAAAATGACTCCTAAACAAGCAGATTAGCTGATTAATTGATGGTTAAGACTGTGGGAAGATCAGTCATTACATCCAAATATTTCTTGCATGCACAACAGAGCTAACTAATTGACAACCATGCACATACCAGAATGATAATTTGCCCCAAAGCAATATTTTAAAAGCACACATAAAACATATGCCCCCAAATACATTCTTCTTGCAGCATTGTTAGGTACAATAAAAAGTTGCATTTCTAAGCTCTCAAATCTTACTCTACATGGTTGGGGTAGGTATGGAGGAGAAAGAGAAAACACTATCAACCATTTAAAAATAGCTGAATCAACTATCACAAGTACAAACACAAAAACAAATGCATTTTTTACTGTAACATGCTTACAGAATTATATTATTCGGCAACTTACAATGGAAGATATTGGTAATCGAGATTTCATGCTGAAAGTCTGCCATCAGAAAGGAGTTGGAGAAAGTTCCTTGATGTATCAGATGTATTGATTTGGGGAGGAGTGAGGGAAGGGGGTGTAGCTGCCACTCGTTCTATGCTCCACTATGTCTTCATGAACAGAACCTGAAGCCATTGCTTATCGTCCAGAAGTAAACACCTTCTAGCAGGCTATCCCAATAGCATACATCCCACTTCCCTCTGCCTTGCAGCTGGTTAGAATAGAATAATTTGCTTTCTGAGGTGGATGGGTAGGTGCCTGGGTGGAGAGGATGATAACCAGGCACACAAAGTTTGTATAGCAATTGCGTATTTTTAGACGCATCACACAATAACACTTAATCTCATTTAATCTCACATTATATCAAACTCAATTATTTGCTTTCTTTTTTAAAAAAAATCACTTAAATTCTGACTACATATTTTTGTTTTTATCAGCTAGTGAATAGACACAAAAGGCAATAATTTATCAGTCTGTTTCTAGAAACAGTTCTTTCCCATGTTAACAGAAACAGTCTAGCAAAGAAAACTGAAGACTTCCCTGGAGGATCCAATGAAACTTCACCTAATCTGTAGTTTTCTAAAGCTCATTATGCAGAGCACTCTAGTTATAAAAAGGTATTCCTGACCTGAATCACCGATAGCTGTGTGTCCTGCTTACGACACAAATGCTTACAGTAAGAAATCCTGTTTTGTGCACTTGTCAAAGTGGAACTATAAGGAGGAGATGTTCTTTAAAAAGGTACTCCTGATTGGTGCAAAGCTGTGCCAATTTCCTGACATACCTCTTAGTGATGGTAACAGAATTCCACGACAGAGAAGTTATGACAAACGCTACAGAGTGAAGATCTTTCTTTAGATTCTGCTCCACAGCCTAAGCCTCACAACTGCTACTTGCAAAACAATTTCAAAATGGTATTATGTCATTCAATGTTCTAAATCAAATCCTGAAGATGCAATACTCAGGAAGCACAGAAAAGTCTCCTCTAATGAACACTTAAGGTAGCACAGCATCTAAAGTCTTCCTCTGCAAATGTGTGCATGCTTAAAAGACTGGTGCATCTGACAGTCACCATCTGTATCTATATAAAGAATATCAATGCCTCCCTATGTGGTGCAACATTGAATCAAAGCAACAAAAACTAAGATCTCCTGGCTTCATCAATCTCAGAAAGAGATTTTCAACAAAAAGTACAAAACGAGCTAGATCAAACCCATTTACCCCTGCTCCCTTCCTGGAGGTTTATACCTTTTTTTGCTTAAGAAGAAATTGGATGGTCACCTCAAAAAGCAGCATTCCAACTTAGTTCTAACTTTTTTTTTGCCTTTCCTTTCTTTTTTGGCATTTTATTGTGACAAGTGGCTCCTTGATAGATGCACCCCTTGACAAATGGCTTCTTCAGAAGAGACACAGTAGCTTTCATTTCCTGACCACAACATACTTTTAATTCATACCAGCCAAACTGCCAGAGTATGATCCGCTCCTACACTTCAGCAGCATTTCAGGATTATGTCACTGACAGACCACTTCTTCGGACAAAACAAAACAAAACAAAATGAAGACCAAACAATAACTAGGCACGTTTGCTGACAAGCACCATTGCACTGTGTTTTTATTTTGTAATTCACATGCCTGATTGTATTATGTTTTCGTTTTCTCATTTCCTCTCTCCCACCTCCACCCCAAGAAAAAATTCAGGCCCATTTATAAAAACTATTCTCCTAGCCAAGATAAGGAAAATGTAAGATGGGGCAGAGATGGGGAGGAGGAGAAGGAAAGGGAATACAGTGGAACAGGATGGGGGATGAAGGCCACACAATGTATAAAGCAGTGTTGCCCAGCCATGATTATTGTATATTACTACTGTTAGAATTATCATCATCATTGCCACCACCATCACCCAGGAATTGCATTTAAACAGTGGCCACCATCCCACCCCATCCAATTTCAGCCCTCAGCACACTATCCAATTCCCGATTTAAAATTTATAAATGTAATATCCTCATCACAAGCAGCAGGTCCAATCTGCTGTGAATATATATTACAGCTTTAACATCACAGAGGGAAATCTCCCATCTGGCAATCACATTCACTCCAACAGCTCTAGGAAAGAAAGGGGGGTTGGGGGAGAGAGAGCAAGAGAGAGAAAGCCCTGTCTTTCGGCTCTCCCTGCTCTCATCCCCTCCCCCTTTAAAACATGTCTCACGGCAAATTATGTGCATCTAAAATAAACAGTCGCCAGTATTGATCGCCTCAAAGTCAACAAGTACCAAATGCAAAAAAGAAAAAAAAATTCAATCAGATAAAGATTCCTATTGTAATCAATTGCTTGGGGTTACTTTGGAGATGCTGCAGAGGCACCGCCAAGCATCAACCGAGTAGTGCAAATTGGACAAGTGTTCTCAAGCATTACTTTGGATCCTGGTTTGCGATGCTCCAAAGGATCCAGGATCCCTCGGCCCGGCCCGCTACCACCACCACCACCGCTGGCCATGAGTTTTTGCTCTGCCCTTAATTTGTTTCTGCCCCAGGCTATGAGAAGCCAGTCTATTCCCTATCCTTCCTGGTCCTAGGAAATTCTTAATTTTTGCCTGTGCATTTATGTGCAAAACACAACTGTGCCATTAACAGTTCGACAGTCTTCCACACCTTGGACTTGAGCATGTTGGAGGAGAAAAATCAAAGTTGAAATTCCTATACTCCATTTCATCAGACCCACTGACACCCCCACAATTTAAAATAATTTAGCAATATTTTTTAAGTCTGTTCCAAGCACCTGATCCTTGTACTTGTACAAAGGAGCCATGACAAGCAGTCATATTTGGGAGTTTGGGGGGGGGGGGAGAAGAAAAAAATACAGGCCATTATCAAAAGTGGAGGTTGGCTAGAGAAGGTAAATAATGGTAAGGGTGGATTTCTTACCTATATTAAACATGGTAATCATGTACCCTAATCTAAAACCACAGTTGACGACTGTCTGCCATAGTGTAGAAAAAATATAGCTATTAATTTGTACTTTGAGATTCAAAGGGAAACATTAGCCGTGCAGGCAGGCAGAAATATGAGCATGTTGTCCTCATGCCCCCAACTACACTATCTCTTTAACAATCAGTGAGTTTACTAATTTACATACTATACAAGTGTAAACAGTCCACAGCCAGCAACATGCAACTTTAGGTTTTACACAAGATAACAAAAGTAACACCACAATCAAAGCAGGATTCAGAAACAAATATGATCATATGCACACACAATGGCTAATATTTATACAGTTGAAGCATTCCCCACTGACATCAAATATTTATCTCTATTTTTATCCATATGCAAAGCCTCCAGAGATTTCCATCATGCTCTTTTAAATATTACCATCAAACATTTTTAAAGCTAAAAAGGGAGGTAAATAGGGAGTAGATCCCAAAACAGACATACCATAAACACTGGTGCTACTGATCATTTCTTGCAGGCAGCACAAAAACAGCTGAATTGGATTTTTCTTCTTCTTTTTCTTCTTCCTCCTCCTCCTCTTCTTCTTAGGAGCAGGAATTCCAAAGGTTGCTTTTCATTAGAGCCACTTTTTCCTCTCAGCTATCAAATGTCACTGCCTTGAAACGTGGGCCCTTTCGTCAGGTATTCATTTAACCTACATGCATATAATTAAGTGGGAAAGCAACATCAACAAAAAGGGGATCTCAGATCACAAGAGAAGAAAGAAAGGGGGGGGGAGAGATTGAGAAAGAGAGGAGAGCGAGCACATGACCACGAATACAAGTCGATGTCAATTTCACTCACTTCCCATTGAAACTAACAAGAGCTCCAGGGAGGATAGTAATAGGATCAGTGGGTTGTATATACCATTAAATTATACATCTTTCTCTCCCTCCCTGGCCAACAATACGCCCACCGTGCTGCCTAGCAGACACACATACACACACACCCATAAAACCACAACGCGGTGCTTACATTTCCTTGCATCGCCTCCTCTGACATCTTCACGCCCCCCTTCCACGAAAACCCTGCCATCGCGGCTTCCCAACTTTCCCCCCTCCTCCTCCTGATTGGCACTCATTTGCTTAAAAGTTAAGTTTTCTCTCCCGTGTCGCCTCTTCGCCTGGAAGTTCCACAACAACAATAATCTATATTTCCAAACGGGAAATAAACTCACTTTTGTCAGCGGGGAAAGAGTGAAATCCCTTCCGAAGCGTCAACTATTGTTTTAAAAGACCCACGAAGGAAGAAGAAGAAGAGGGGGAAAATAATGCCTGGGATTGGAGCCTCTTGACTTCCCACAGAGGGATAAATAAATAAACCAGGCCTCGCTCTCAGATAGGGATAGAAGACGTTCAAAATACATTTCAATGGGGAAGGTTGGGAACAGCACATGTATACACTGATATAAACACACAGCTTCCCTTCAGTGTATATATATATAATATTTGTGTGTGTGTGTATATATATATGCACACACCCATATATTTGTGTGTGTATATATATATATATATATATATATATATATATATATATATATATATATGTATATACAGACGCACATACATGCACAGAAAGGAAGGTGTGTGTTTATACATGTGCTGTTCCCAACCTTATTTGGCCGCTTCCTCGACATCATATTTGGCCGCTTCCTCGATTTAAAAGGCGGGCGCTGAGGAAATTTGGAGGGATACACTGAGGCAAGCCCTGAGGTGAAATGGGAAACAGAGAGAACGGGGAAGAGGAGAGAGTCTAAAGGGGGAAGCGAGGGCTCTTCTTACCGGGCGTTGGGAAGGGAAGCCTCGGGGCCGGCTCCCTCTCAAGCCTCCAAGTTTGCGGCGTCAAGAGCCAGAGCCAAAGCAGCAGCGGCGGCAACAGCAGCAGCCTCCTCCTCCTCTGCCATGTTGGAATTTCCCAGCCCAAACAGCTGCGGCTTCGCTCCGAGCCCGCATCGCATGCCAGCCAGCCAGCCGCGGGGACGCCTGCGCACAACGGCGCCGAGCCAAATTCAAATCGCTTTCGCCGGGACCCGGGCTGAGAGAGAGAGAGATAGAGAGAGATAGAGAGGGGGGCTCGCCTGAGGAAAGCCTCGCATTCATTCACACGCGCACCGCGCACAACACACGCCTCCAGCCCCTGAGCCGCCCAAGGCCGGGGTCAGGGCAGGCCCGGCCCGCCCTCTCGCCTCCCTGCCTGCTTCCCTCAGGAGGAGAGCGCGCGGGCAAGGCGGGAAGGGCGCTCGCCGCCTCTTGCTCTGGCCCTTCTTGGCTCTCCTGCCTTCATAGCCCAGGCCTCCCTCGAGGCAAGCGACGCTCCCTCAGCCCAGAAGGAGGCTCTGAGGTCGGGGGGACTTTCACGTGTTGAGACGGAAGCCTCTCTCGGCTCGGCGCCTGAGGAAAGCTGCAGGCCCTTTGGATGGACTTTTGGGAGAGGGCCAGGCGAGGCCTCCTCTGAGGCACAAGGAGAGGCTCCTATGGCGCTCCTCTTTTGGAGGCAAAGACCCTTTGAGTAACAATTAAAGTTCCACATCATTTAAGTTGTTAAATTAAGTCGTCTGGAGAACAAGCCGTATGAGGAGCGGCTTAAAGAGCTGGGCATGTTTGGCATGCAGAAGAGAAGGCTGAGAGGAGACATGATAGCCATGTACAAATATGTGAGGGGCAGTCAGGGCCGTAGCCAGAAAAAAATTTCGGGGTTTAAAAAAAAAAATCGGGGGGGGGGGGGGTTTAACCCCTAGCACACACCCTCCCCACTACAAACCTGTCAATATCTGCTTGAGATAGTGCCTGGAGGGGCTCTTAATGTTTTGTGTCTCATAGACTTAGCATGGGGATTTGGTTAACCAGTTAAAATTCATGAGTAAACCAGGTTTTTTTTATAACCTGAAAAATTTCGGGGGGGGGGGGAGTTGAACCCCTAAAACCACCCCCTCGCTACAGGCCTGGGGGCAGTAATAGGGAGGAGGGAGCAAGCTTGTCTTTTGCTGCCCTGCAGACTAGGTCGCGGAACAATGGCATCAAACTACAGGAAAGGAGATTCCACCTGAACATCAGGAAGATCAACCTGGACACAGTATATTATTTGAGAACACAGAAATGCTTGACCATTTCAACAACTATCACGTCAGACTACACAGAGAAGCCATTGAAATCCACAAGCATGTGGACAACTTCAACACAAAGGAGGAAACCATGAAAATGAACAAAATCTGGCTACCAGTATTAAAAAACTAAAAAATCAGAACAGTAGATGGGAAGCAACACTCTGAAGGCAGAGGAGCCCCAAGGACGGCTAATGACTCTGAACAAAGGATGCCCCCCAGGCAAGAGACAAACCTTTCCAATGCTAATTAGGGTGATTAACTGAAACATTAACTTACTTACTTACTTAGGCGATCCCTCGTAGGCCGAGGATGATGGTCCTCCAGTTATAGGGTCTTGGGGGTGTGTCCGCAGGTGACTGAAGAGATCTATTCTTGATCTGCATGTTCTCCCGCAATGAGGACATCGGTTTCCAGGTGGAAGGCGGTCTCAGTCAGGGTTGGCTTGACGCTCCTTCCTCTTGGCACATTTCTCCTTTAAGCCCTCCATTCATGCCTCTTCGAACTCCGCAGCACTGCTGGTCACAGCTGACCTCCAATTAGAGCACTCAAGGGCCAGAGCTTCCCAGTTCTCAGTGTCTATGTCACAGTTTTTAAGGTTGGCTTTAAGCCCATCTTTAAATCTCTTTCCTGCCCACCAACACTAACGCTGGCTTCCAACTGACAATGGACTCTTGTCACACCCTGGACTCTCCACAGATATATATTTACCTTCCTTGCCTAGTTTATCCATGCCTCACAACCTCTGAGGATGCCTGCCCTAGAAACGTCAGGAGAGAATACTTCTGGAACATGGCCACACAGCCCGAAAGACATACAACAACCCCACCAGGAAGAACTTCCTCACTGTGAGAGCTGTTTGGCAGTGGAACTCTCTCCCCGGACAGTGGTGGAGGCTCCTTCTTTGGAGGCTTTTAAGCAGAGGCTGGATGGCCACCTGTCGGGGGTGCTTTGAATGAGATTTTCCTGCTTCTTGCAGGGGGTTGGACTGGATGGCCCATGAGGTCTCTTCCAACTCTATGATTCTGTGATTCTAAGTCTTGAATTCAGTTATAGTCAAAGCAATGGTATTCCCCACAGTAACCTATGGTTGCAAGAGCTGGACCATAAGGAAGGCTGAACGAAGGAAGATAGACACCTTTGAACTCTGGTGCTGGAGGAAAATCCTGAGAGTGCCTTGGACCACAAGAAGATCCAACCAGTCCATCCTCCAGGAAATAATGCCCGGCTGCTCACTGGAGGGAAGGATATTAGAGGCAAAGATGAAGTATTATGGCCACATCATGAGGAGACAGGAAAGCTTGGAAAAGATCATGATACTGGAGGAAATGGAAGGAAAAAGGAAGAGGGGTCGACCAAGGGCAAAATGGATGGATGGTATCCTTGAAGTGACTGGCTTGACCTTGAAGGAGCTGGGGGTGGTGACGGCTGACAGGGAGCTCTGCGTGGGCTGGTCCATGAGGTCATGAAGAGTTGGAAGTGGCTGAACAAATAAACAACAACAACATGGCAGTGTGGAATCGTAGAGAGAAGGATTAGAGGTGATGGGGTAGAAAAATCTTTTGTTTAATTTCAAAATGGGGTGTGGCAAAGTTTAAGGGAAAATCTATGATTGCAAACATTTTAATTATCCCATGGGATAAAATTCTTAGTGTGAACCCCATTAAGGATGAAATGTAAGCTACACATGCATCTTGTCCTAAGACATTTTTTTTGGATGGGAGGAACAAAAATGCCCTGAACCTGCTTTCTTAAATATTCTGATAAAGTCCCATGTTATAGTCATAAATATAATTAGGGTTATACAGAGTCAGATATAGGTTTATTTGGGAATACACCTAGTTAAACACAACTGGATATATATCTGAGTAGAGGATTTCATTGTATCCCTTGCTACCCACTGTATTGTCAGTCACTGACTAGGATAAGTGTCTCCATTTGTAAAATGGGAATGGTTAATACTGAATTTTGGCATCAGCCACAGATATTCATTTAAGCCTAAACAGCAATTGCCCCAGAACCCATTTTAAATAGTCAGTTAACTGCTCTCCTTTATTCTCCATTAGTAAACACTGTTACTTAACTCCATAATCTGAGCTGTGAAAGTTAATTGGCAAGATTCTAAACAATGAGAGTGCTTCTTTACAAATCCTTTGCTACTTATAGCTTTGGTTATATTCCCAGCCACTATTCAGGGGAAAATGGTTGAGAACAACTGACCACAGTGCTACATCTTCTCTAGAGTGATGGCCAAAATGTGTATGGTAAATGATTTGATATTGCATTACTCATTCATAGCTGATTTTGAGAAGAGGCTATTTCTACTGCATTTAATGTGGAGTGAAACAATGTGAAAGATCTGTTTTTGGTGTTAGATCTTGATTGGGAATTTCATACCACAAAATGTCACTTTTTGACATTTTTCTGATTCTTGAGTGATTGTCATGCACATGTGAATTCACACCTAACACTTAGCATGGGATGCTTGGTGATAGAATAAAGCCCTGACATATTTTGCTACATAGATCCACTAGTGGTCTTTTATTTTTGATAAAAATTCACCAGTCGTTCTCAAAACCCACATCAGAATCTGCAACCTTCAATCCATGACATATTGAAAGTCTGTACTCAGTTCATCTCAGTATTTCATCTCAGGCTTTCTATGTTTTTTCTGCCACTGGTTTTTTTTTTGGTGTTTTGTTTTTTTTTGGTTGAATGCATGATTTTCCATTGGTTGGATGTAAAGCCAGATTTCACGTCCAAGTTAAAAACCGAAATCAATCTATAGAAAGTTGTGTTGGCTCATTTTCTCTTTCTTTACCATATAGTCATGTGTTTGCTGATCTGTTCTGCTATACAGATCCACATCATTGATCTCATTGTCACCAGAAGCGACTTGCAGTTTCTCAAGTTGCTCCTGACATGAAAAAAATGTCACTGAACTGGCAGTCAGAGCAAACATTTTAGTGAAGCTTTCATTCCAACTTATTAACATTTTGAAACCTTTCTGAAGAAACATGTCAAATTTCTGTTCTAGCATGCAATAATGAGACCATTTTGACCAAATTTGGAATTTAGACTCATATGGACATCCTGAACATCTTTGTGTAATTCTGTAACTGATTGGAACAGTCTGGCTTTTAAAAAAATAACAATATGGAATTAGTATGGAACAAATGTTGAAGATTGTAGGATCCTGTGAATACAAAAGAAATGTATGAACGATAGCACCTACCATCCTCAACATTTGTTTTATACTAATTTCCATGCAAAATAGACTGAATAGACCAGTTGATTTTTTTTAAAGCCAGGCTGTGCCTTATTTCATAGTGCACTATTATCTGTGGTTTTGTATGTTCATACCAAGTCTAGGAACTTATCTGACGCAGATAAAGAGATTGTGTTGTAACATATACAATACAATCCCTGTATCTGCATCAGATAAGTATGTTACAACTTTAAGATTTGTTTCTTTTCCAAAATCTTTATTCAATCAGAACCTCAACTGGAATAAACATAACAGCCGTCTACTATTACACCTGCCTATTCAAAAGTAAGCTGCACTGGTTTCAAAGGAACAAGTGTATCCAAGATTGTGACCTGGATTGTTTCCTTCAGGGCCATGCCAGTGTACTCCCATGAGTGGCATAAGCTTCAAGAGCACCATTCAGCTTTTTAAAATGTATGTGTCAGTGCCAAACATTTCAGTGACACATTTGGCCATCCATAATGGCACATTCCCAGCTCCTTGCCAAGGACTGGTGTAAAAAAGCACTACAAGGTATGGTTGTGTCTGGTACAAAAGAAATCCACCAGGGAATTCAAACGATGTAGTCCAAAAATAAAGGTTTCCAAGTTCCAGTTGTTACACTGAAGGTAAACAGTTTTATTATTGTGCATGTGAAGAAATCACACACACCTTTTGGAGCTATATCGTTCCAAAGGGTGTGTGTGATTTCTTCACATGCACAATAATAAAACTGTTTACCTCCAGTTAAACAATTGTGAAGGCTTGACCTGGTGAATGTTTACTCAGAACAAAAAAAATCTCAGTGTGTTCAGTGGAGCCCAGACAAACATGCAAAGGCTTACAGTCTAAATATAATACTATCAATACTTAAAATAGTTAAAGCCCCTTAAACTCATTAGGAGCAACTTTTAATACAGTAGAATGAAGCATCTGTTTTTTTTTATCACTCATTCAGTTTAGTTCTTTTAAACTTTCTCTGTTCCTCCATCCAGTCAGATAATACTCAGCCCATGCTGGTCTATATCAATCAAATATGATGTTAAATTCTATATAAGAGCATTTATCTGCCTAAAGCTAAAATCTATTTGTGATAAATAGAAATATTTTGAGTATTTTCTAATGTTCTGTATAGTAATACAAATGGAATATTCCTTGCCTAAATGCTTGGGACCAGAATTTATTTACTGTATTTATGAAATTTGTACCCTGTCCTTCCCCAATTGAGGGCCCAAGTAAGCTTACAGCCAATAAAAACATGCAATATAAAAATTCAAAACAAGTTAAAAACCATAAATATTAGCAAATGCTGTTAAACCCTTATTAAAAAATCCCAACAAGATAGATAAAACCATCCTGATAAAACCTAACGGAGTTGAATGGTCTTCTCAACCTTTGGATATAAATATCATTAATTCCGTATAAGTGTTCCATATTTTAAAAAAGGTTTTGGAATGCTTGCATATACATAATAAATAGGATATCTTGGAGATGGGACAGAAGCCTAAACACAAAATTTGTTTCACACATAGTCTGAAAATAATTTTAAACACAACATTTTGTGTTTGTGTACATTCAGCCATCAGAAAGTAAAGGTGTCACTATCTCAGGGCCCTTCTACATTGAGCTAAAATCTGAGACGAAGCGGGTTAAAACAACCTGCCTCCTCTGGGTTGTAGTTCCCACCCTCCACCCAAACTCTGGGCTTTCCTGGGAGGGATGGCTAGAGGGTATGCCAGGTCAAACAAAGGTTGGCCTGGGATGCCATCCAGCCCCCAGCCCCCCCCCCCCAAAAAAAACATACCAGAGGTGCCTAGCAGCAGCACAGGCCCCTCACTACAGGATACCTGACACGAGAAAATGACGTTAGAAGGGGGAAATCCCTCTTCCCCCACTTCCTCACATGCCATTTTCTTGTGCCAGGAGGCCCATAGAGGGGCCTGAGCTGCTGGCAGGCCTCTCCAGTAGCTTTAGGAGCAGAAATGGGGGGCTGGAGGGGAGGGGGTGGGCACCATCCCACTCCTCTATGCTTTTGTGCTCGATGCTCCCAAAGAAGCAGGATGGCTGTTGGGACTGAGCCCTAGGACTGCTGACGCAGTCCCAGAAATGAGTCCCTAAAGGGCTCTCACCTCTAAAGACCCAGACTTAGCTTAAGGTCCAATCTTTACAGGTATTTAATTAATGCAGAGTAAACTGGGAATGCCCGGTTAAATCTGCATTAATTTGCTTTTACCTGAGACGTCATTTGGACACCTCAGGTAAAAAGTGAGACAGGTCCTACATTTTGGGCCTGTCTGGAAGGGCCCTCAGTTACCAATGTGGACCATTTTGGAGTACTGTATTTTGGATTTCAGAATTCCAGATAAGGGCTACTCAGTCTGTTTTATAGATGTACTTAAATTGTGCTCATCAACATTCTTACTCATTTCTATCTGTAGTTATCTCTAAGGGTGTGCCTTTATATAAATGGAATTTATTTTATACTTCCATCTGGGCTGAAAATATACTTCAGGAAAATGACTTTTATCAGCTTTAATCAAGTCTCCCAAATATCAAAGTTTTGCAATTGCCTGTTTATGTCTTCCTAATTCCCTTCCCTTCTTTTGGAGAATGACATCTTGTCTTGTGGAGTCTATGGTACCAATCCAGATATGTTCATGTCCTATTTGAATAGAAATTTAAGTATCTTCAACTTTTTTCTTAATATTTCTCTTACATAAAAATTTCCAAGATAAGTTGTGGCAAAGCTCTACAAGGACTGTCCTCCTTACCACTAAAATTATTATTATTATTATTATTATTATTATTATTATTATTATTATTATTATTATTAATACCCTGCTTTATCTCACCAAAGGGGACTCAAAGCAGCTTGATATAAAAGCAATAGTATACAATATTACAATATTGTATAGAAAACTACAATATTAAGCAAGTAAATAATTATTTTGGTGCCTTTTCAGACACTCAGACTCTGCTACTTGAGGTATTAATGTTGCTCTTCCAATTCATGGATCCATCCCTGGAAAAGGAAGAACAGGTGAATCTAGCACCAAATCTCATGAGACCATATAACTTCCCCATATGAAGAAAAAAGGAAAAATTTGATCATGAGGTTTCATGGAAATTTTTGTGCCTCTGAGAAAATGGAACGAAATCCACAAAAGTTCATCCTAAAAATCATCCATCTCAAAGGTACTGCCAGATTCTTCTACTTTTCTTTTTAAAACTGAAACAGACAAATTCCTGCTCCTGTGATTTTTATTGCATGGTCAATGTAGACTTTACTGTTGTAAATCCAAAGATGTTGAAGTGTTCCACAAAGTATGGTCAATGTAATTAAACCTAGCTGTTCGGAAAGAGGGCATTTTTTTCTCATGGAATTCCAATTTTAACATGATTTTAGCATCAGGCAAAACAGATTGAGGTTTTACCTGTCCTGCTAAATTATTGGGATTTTTCTGAATTACTCCTTCTGTTTTGGTCTCAGAGGATTAAATCGTATGGTTAGCCCCAGTTGGTAGACACCATTAAAGCATGTGCTTCTGTGTCAGGTTGCCATCCAACAATCAAATGAACAGACCTACATTAGTTGGGTTTAGTAGAGTTTAGTAGATGTATATATTTTTATAAATTTTATATTACATAGCCTGAAAGTTTTGACAGAAGTGCTGTATGAGTTATCTTTAAAGTAAAGGTTTATACCCATTTTTGTTTCAGGTTGGGAGGCAGGATATGAATTGATTGGTTTGCTTTGGATGGGAAGTGAAAGGGCAAAATGAATGGTTATCTTCTGCATTCAAAACCCTGGCAGGTCACACCAGGCAAAGCAGGAAGTGTGTCTTCTGCATTTGCCTTTTAAAAATATGCCCATTAATTCTTGGAGGCAAGAGTAGTCCTGCAATTTTTGTAATGGACAAAGGGACCGTGGGTCCTGTAGGTTAGGAGTGTTCAAAAAGTGGCACTGGGGTCCCATAAAAATTTGCAGCTCCTGACAAAAATACATAAAGCTTCTTGGACCACTCTGCAATTGGCACAGTTATTCCCACTGACCCTTCCACAGGTATAGCTGGAGACAGCAAAACTACTATCTGGCATTGCCACCTCATTCAACCCTCTCTGGACAGCTGTTTGATGGGATTGGGCTGACTGTCCTGCCTATCAGTAAACAAATATCGGTATTGTATTCATGACTAATGCAGTCTCCTGTATGTGGTACATTGTGTACTGCCATTTTAGTGCTGCTATGTTTAGTTATGGATAGTTTGATTTCTTTATGCATAATGATGTATCCACACTTATAGAGGTTTAATTCCACTTTAACTGCCATCATTCCATCCTGTGGAATCCTGGGATTTATTGTTTGGCTACCTAGAAATCTATGCTGTTAAATAGATCTAGTGTTGTGAATTTGCATTAACCGTGACTTTTGAGTGCATCACTATATTACAAATCCTGGGATTCTTTAGAATATTTTTTTAAAAGAAATTCTAAATAACATTATGTCCCACAGTGGGAGAAAGGCAGCATGGGAACTGAATAGATAGATAGCTAGATAGCCATGACAATTAATGTGTCGGCTGCTTTAACTGTAGGGTTGATACACTCTCTTGAACTTGAAATACCCACTTGAACTTCTAAAGTTGGGCCATAAATGTGTGAAATGCCCTCCCCCACATGCCTAGTGATCTGTATTGCCCAAGGTGGCAGCAGTAACCATCTGTTAAGTGATGGGTATTAAGGGGCAGCGACATAGAATTCTCCTCCACTACACACATACACACAAAATATTGTGTACCTGCAAAAAGAGTGATCTGCAAAAAGGAAAATACTTCCACTCATAAGAGTTGGTTCACTAACATGATCCAAGTTGAGCCTCGAGACTTAAGGACCTTTCAGATAATTCAAACAGGGCAAGCACTACGTAAGCAATATTATCAGATAAAATTAATTATAGAGCAGAGCTCTGTATTTTCTCACCTCCTGTGCCACTCGCTCCTGGCATGCATGTCATTTGTCAAAATGAATTCCTATAAGTGTAAACAACCCCTGCAACTCCACATCTCTTCCCCCACTGGGTGTATTTCACTAAATAAAAGGATTCTCCCAGAACACACTTATGAACATTTTGACAGCTATATAAGAGCTAACACAACAGAATGGTTAGGAGAATGAGGCATGCTATGGATCAAAATTGCCTCACCTCAGCCAGATACTTGGATACCTTTAGACAAGCTACTAACTGTCAGCATAGTCCTCTATAATGTAAGGATAATAATATTGGTCTGCCTCAAAAGGTTGTTGAAAATGGTATAGAGTATTCTGATGGCTGTTTGGTAGTCTAAATCCTAGAAAATTTAGAGGCACCAAACAATTTTGTTTGCCTGTGATGTTGTATTAATATTCTGCATTTGTGACCAGAGTGCTTAGCAGTTCAGTTTCTACCAAAAATATGTATTTTCATGCATATAATAAAGCTGAAAAGCTTTTGGTTCTCCAGATATATTAGATCACAACTCCCCTAATCACTTACAATTGACTATGCTTGGTAGGGCGATGAGAGCTATAGGCCAAAACATTTGGAGGGTTGAAAATTCCTCATCATTGATATACAGTTAATTTTATTAGTTACACATTTCACTTTCATCTAAGGAGCTCACAGATGTTTTCATGGCTTTTCTCCCTGATTATCCTTACAACAATCCCATAAGGTATGTGAGAGACTGATCGAAACTTGTCCCATGAGTGTGATGACTCAAACGAGCCTAGAACCCCACATTATATGTAACTATCTAATATTTTAACCATGTTGAATTACTTTTCATATCTAGTATAAAATAATTGTTCTCTCCACAAATCCAAATTAATATAAAACTTGTGATAGCAAAGCAAAAACCGCATCACTTTAAAAGTTGCTGAGCCCCTTTATGTTCCTTACTTGTTATTCTGTTCTCATGAGATAATTAGATGCCTGGAATCTTTTCCATTTTAAAAGACCTGTTAATAGCTTTCACATAAGAATTTGTCCAGGACCTTGACCTTAAATTAATACAGCTGCACCACAACATCAGAAATAAGATGAGTGAAATGAAGATTCAACAGTATCAGGGGGCTCGAAGTGGTTCTTCAGCGGCTCAGGTAAAGGAAACGGAGATTGGAACGTCATTGCAACAACCTCTCATAGTATCCCTTTGGAGACATTTTTAGGAAGAGTTTGTCAATAAAATATTTAGCATATTAATGAATGCACATTCCCTTTGTCAAAAGAACAACAGTAGGAAACTAGGAAACTTTAAAAATCCACAGAATGGGATTACAGGAAGGACCCTGGGACCTTCTGGAAAATGTTTTTATCTTTTCAATGAATGCTACAGAAATCAACCATTCAGTCCTTATGGTGCTATAGCAACAGAAAATAATTGTAAAAATTTGATATATAAGAATTCTTGACCAGGTTAATGCATTCCCATGACATAGTTGCTGCTTAAGTGAAGTCACACACAACCCATGATGTAAGCAAACCATCTGGGGCAATAGTTTCAGTCACACAGCAATAACTGTTTCAGTGGTTTAATGTTAAGTGAATGAGCCCCCCCTTCTTGTCCTTAGACATGGGGATTGGGAAATATGGTTCCCTTCTTAACTAACCACTTTTGTTCTGTGTCTTCAAGCCATTTTATATTTATGCTGACCCTAACATGACTCTATCACATTTTTGTTGAATGTGTTCAGGGGGGATTTGTTTTTGCCTTCTTTTCCCTCTGAAGCTGAGAGAATGTGATGTGGACAAGGTGGGTTTCCATGATAGAGCTGGGATTTGAACCTGGTCTCCAGAATCCTCCAAAATACTCCTAAAATGTATTTTATGAAAGCAGTGCTCAGATACACATATCCATGTATACATTTGAGACAATTGTGGATTCATCCAGACTGACTCAAAAGTCCCAGATTTTGTTCCCATTTCCCCCCATTTCATACTAGATGAAAATTAACCAATGTGTTCATAATTATCTGATTATACTGGGATATGACAAAAAGCATATATCCACATTAAAATCAGATAGAATAGAAACCAAATCTGTGAGTTTCTGGTCTTTTTAATAATTGTGGAAATGCCTAGAATCATATTTTGTAACTTCCCAGTCTGTTTTAGACCCAGTATAACCAGAAGTCATTTCCTTTTTCAGAAAATAAGTCATCTGCTTTTTTTTTTTGGCGGGGGGGGGGGGGGGTGGTGGTGGTGGTGGTGGTGGTGGTGGTGGTGTAATCTTTAAAATGTATCAGTCCTTAAAAACAAAATCTAGTGGAGGACGTGGGAAAAGGCCTCTCTAAGACTCACATGCAGACCATCCACCACTATTCTTAACCACAGTAAGAGTCACCATAGCAAGAGGTTTCAATATAATCCTAAATCACAGTTGTTTGAAAATGGAATCAGGCACCTCTGGCCATTTTGCCTGTGTCAGAAGAAGAGAGGGGAGAGAGAATGGTTTGAGCCTGAGGCTCATGTGCATAATGCTATCTTAGCATTACATCCAAACCAAATCAATACATTTGCCTCTGGTGCCTTCTAGACATTTAGGGAAATAAAGAAAAGCTTTACAACTGTGGAGGGGAAACTCTAAAAACAGTTGTGCAGATTGGCCCTAGGGAAAAATCAAAGCCCATTTGTTATTGTCTGATGCCATCATATAGAACCTACTGAGAAAAGCCAGCAGGAGAGAAAAAGAAATAGAAAAGCTACAGTCTTTGCTTTCCACTTCCATCTCACATAGACTCTTTCCACTGATAGCGACAAGGCTAGAAAGCACAGTACAGTCTCACTTATCCAAGCCTTGCTTATCCAAGCTTCTGGATAATCCAAGCCATTTTTGTAGTCAATGTTTTCAATATATCATGATATTTTGGTGCTAAATTTGTAAATACAGTAAATTACAACATAACATTACTGCGTATTGAACTGCTTTTTCTGTCAAATTTGTTGTATAACATGATGTTTTGGTGCTTAATTTGTAAAATCATAACCTAATTTGATGTTTAATAGGCTTTTCCTTAATCCCTCCTTATTATCCAAGATATTTGCTTATCCAAGCTTCTGCAGGCCCGTTTAGCTTGGATAAGTGAGACACTACTGCAGTTACAAAGAAATCTGGTTCATCTGTCTCATCTTCTGGGGCTCTGCTGAGATGCATGGTGAGTCACTCTTAATGACATTTTATTTACTATTTGATTGAAAAAAATTCTATACTTTTAGCCATGTTTTCCCCAGAACTACTCGGCCAGTGTTAGTACCAACTCTGTCTAAGTATCAACAAAGGAGAGAGAGAAGCCTTCCAGATGTTGCTGAACTGCAATGACAAACATCCCTCACAACTAATCAGGCTCTTTCAAGCTGGTAGCCCAACAATATCTTCAGGGCTGCACATTCCCCAGCCATCCTATAAATAATCCACATATTCTGGTAAATCTCTTTATTCTGTTATACAACATACATTGCAACATATCTTGTGCTTTGAATTAAAGTATGCAAATTATTGTCTTCATAGTTTGAGAGATGAAAGTATTAATTGCAGGGGCAAAATATTTCCTATATGTCCCCTGAATGGCAGAATGTGAGCTGATGTAGAAGCATTCATATCATGGATGCTTGCCAAGGCTTTTGAGAGCTGATGGGCAATGTCCTCTTGCCCTCGTCTGTCATTCATAAGATCATGAGCCAATAGAAGATCACTTTCTCACAACAAGAGCATCATGACAAATGGGAAGGCCAGTCTGAGCCCATTCATCTAGAGAAGCAGCAGCTTCACAAATTTGCTTTCCTCCTCTTTTTCAGAGGAGACAAAAAGCAAACATTAATTTTACTTCTTTGATATCTAGGCATAACTTGTTGCAAGCTCTTTTCATTTTACAGATCCTTAGGCTCTCTACATCACTTGTTGGAGTTGTTTGCCATCTCTCATGAGGGATGCTGTTTCACTATAACATTGTATATAATGGGACTTGAGGAGCCATGGATTTTGATACCCCTGAGATATCCTGGAACAAATCTCCCCCTCCCAGATATCAAAGGTCCACTGCAATTCTTATTTCTATGTATGGATGTAAAAGCTGACTGGAAATCAATCAACATTTGAAATATAGTGTTGGATGAGAGTTCTTTGGACAAAAAGACAGATTAGTCTTAGTGTGTGTTTGTATGTAAATGTAAACTTTTGCTTCATTTAAATCATAGGAAAAACCAACCTGGGCAATGTCAGGTAAATTTCCTAAACTAATATATAGTCTCAGGTTGCTTCCAGAAAGTCATTTAATGCAGGTGAAAATGGGTTAAAGTAACCCGGTATCACCCACATTCCTGTCCCCACACCTTTCAGGATGGTATCGGGCCACCCCCCCCCCCCCAAAAAAAGCCTTAAAAATAAAGAAAAACGAACCGGGCTGCCATTGGGTCTCTCTGGAAGCATCCCCAGGAGGTGGGGAGGGGAGAGGAGGAGCAATTTGTTATTGTAAGGGCTTTGGAGGGGGGTTGTGGTGGGGGGGCACCCTCCTTAGTTCTCCAGGTTTTTGGAGATGGGTGTGGGGACTAAGCCCCAGGAGGTCCCAATAGTCAGTCCTCACAGGGCCCATACCCCATTAGACTTAGGCCTTTCAGGAAGGCCCGGGTCTAATGAGGTATCTAATTAATCTGAGAGAAAACAGGATTTTCCAGCTTTGTCCCAAATCGATCCTCTTTTACACCTCAGGTAAAAGTCCAACAGGGACTTCATTTTGGGCACTGTCTGGAAGGACCCTCAGGGTACATCAATACTGTAGAATTAATTTAATAGTTTTACAAGGTCTTTAGCCTTCCCTACCAAAGAGTTGTGGGGCTTCATTAAATTACAAATCCCCTAATTCTGTAGCATTGAGCCAAGGCAGTTAAAGTAATATCAACTGCATTAATTTTACAGGATAGAGTGAATCTACAGTGTTTCCTCACTTATCGCGGGTGTTAGGTTCCAGGACCACCCGCAATAAGTGAAAATCCGCAAAGTAGGGACACTATATTTATTTTAATATTTATACATTATTTTAGTAGTTATACACTATTTTAAGTCTTTAGCAACCAATCGTGTGTTGGTAAATTGCTTCCTTCTCCTCCTGTTGCCGCTTGGGCTCCTTTTCTCTCCCTTTGGCTTCTCCTTCCTCCCTTCCTTAGGCTGTAAATTGCAATTTTTAATGATTTATAATAGTCTTTTAGAATTTATTGAAAAACCGCGAAACAGCGAATCCGCAAAAAGTAAACCGCGAAGTAGTGAGGAAACATTGTACACTGTAAAATTATTGTAACTTATGTCAATTTAATTGCAATGGCCCAATGCTGTGGAATCCTGGGAGTTGTAGTTTGGTAAGACAACATCACCATTTGGCAGATAAGGTTAAAATCCTTTCAAAACTACAACTCCCATGATTCCTTAACATTGAGCCATGGCAGTTTAAGGCTGTGTTAATTCTACAGTGTAGAAGTGCCCTCAGTCATCACTGACGTCGGTGTGTCAAAAGCATTTTTGCTGTTCACTCTCAATTTCTGAAACATCTTTTCCCTCAAGTTTGAAGAACTGCAAAATCTTCCAGACTCAGAATGCAAAAGTAACAATCTGTCTGGCCATGTTTTCAGTGCTGACAGCATATATGTGTGTGTGTGTGTGTGTGTGTGTGTGTATGTATGTGTGTGTGTGTGTGTGTGTGTGTGTGTGTGTGTGTGTATATATATCTATATATATCTATATATATCTATATATATATATCACTATGCCTCTGAGTTTTTGGGGATGGGGAAAAGATATAAAACCAGTGACTTCATTCAAGAAATACCATGCACTGTTTCAAAGTGGCTGTGGATGAATGCAAAAGTGGTATAATGTCATCTAGAGTATTGTGCACACACTGCATTTACAAAGGTCTTGACTTGCCATTCAACTCTAGTTGGGGACTTATAGCAGAATGCAGGTCATAATGTCCTATAAGAAGGCCACAAACCAACACCAACCTTGTTAAAGTTCTGAATTGTATCCAATAGAACCTTCTACCTTAGTGCAAGGGTGACTAATTTGATGTTTTCCAGATGTTTGGTTGCAACTCCAATGATTTCTACCAGTGGCTGGCGCTACGTGAATTGCCTTCCAACAACATCTGGCAAACAAACCATGGTCTACCCTTGTCTTTGTAGAAAGCCCTTCTACTTTTACAGAGGGATCACTTAATTGTTTCTGAACCATCCCAACCCACTTGCTCTTCTTTCTACTTCCTATGGGTCTGGAAGAGAATTCAATATGGTCAGGACCTAATGGGCATCAGCAAAACGCTGATGCCTTGATTGACAGAAAGTGCTTCTGCTCAAAGCAAGGCCACCATTGGATGCAACTCATTGATTTCACTGGGCTTAAATATGTCTAACTCTGTGCTGGATGAGGGCCAAAAGTATTTTAAACAAAAGAATAGGGTCATCTCATCAGCAAATATAGCTCTCTGGGCCTCTACATAAAACACTGTAGTGGAAAAAAAATACTGTACATCAGCTGAAGTGTCGGCCCAAAGTGTATAAAGGTTTTACAGAGAGTGCTCCTTAATTCCCTCAAATCTGCATTATGTTATGTAGTCTGTTGATGCTTGGAATTAATATGCAAGTTGTTAATCTCTCTGGACCTGGATTTAAAATTAGACAAAGCAATAATTAGTTTGGCACCATCCCTTTCCTACCCAGAGAGTAATAATATAGGTCATAAAATATAAGCGCCCATTACAAGGGTTTTTTTTAAAAGAACAAAACAAAGATTTGTTACTAGGGAGAGATGCATAGGTACAAAAATCTGAAAGTGGGACTGTTGAATAAATGGCAACAGCATTTGATAGAATTGCATATATTTATCAAGATCAATTTTATCAGCTTTATGAATGATTATTTTTTAAATTGCATTTGAATACTGTGAACCTCCAAATCATCTAGCCCCACACCCATTAATTTAATATAATTGTTTGGTACAGTTGTGCAGGGAGTGTAAAAGGTCCGAAACAGTTTCACGAACTAATCATAGGTGGTTTTCTGAAGATAGCCAGTGGAAAGCATTGTTGGAACTTGCAGAATGAGGAAACACATGACACAATCTGACATTGTTCGAGCCATCCGTTTGTGCTAGATGTCCAGAGTCTCACTGAGCAGAGCCTCATATGCAGGAGGACTGGCTTATCAAGTTGTAAAGTCAGAACATAATACACATTGCTATCTTAAAAGTGGTTTACAATAAAGCCATTAAATGAAAGGTCAAAAATTACATAACTCGAACACTTTTTTATGGCAACATCTTTGGTTTTGCAGTCTTCTAGACTTACATCATGAAGGTACTGGCCTGGATCAATACCTTTAAGTATTCCCACATCTTGACACAAGCCCTCTTCTGAATTTTCATTTCTGTGTTTTGAAGAAGCCAATAGAAATTTGAAAGTGCATTTTAGTTGGCTCCCAAAAGCTTTGTGGATTTTGGATTTTGACTGTGGAGGAAACTTTGTTCCACAAAGTTTCAATAACATGGAGATTGTGATAACTATGGTGGGTTTTTTAGCCACTGTTACTATTGAGAACATTTTTTGTTCTTCCTATACTTTCCTGGATCAGAGGCTAAATGGTCAGCAGGAATCACTGAGGATTGTCATACATCTGTATTTATATGTTTATATGGATATGTTTCATATCCATGGGACCAGTAGCTGCAGTTTTACCTACTTCCACCCAATAAAAATCCTGATTATATGGCATACGTCTGCTGGAAGTTACTATAGAGTCACATTGGATAATTGGTGACTCTATGGTAACTTTGGGCAGACATCTTTCATTATAATTGGGTTTACTATAATCTACAGTTTCCTATTTCCACAGTAAGTTCGGAAATGTATTTCCTACAGATAAAGGGGTTGTTCTATATTTCCGTATGCCAGCACTCTATAGGAATTTTTCAGGGAGCAGCAAGTGCAACAAAATGTGAAATCTTACCCAGAAAACCCCTTATCTGCTCTTCTTTTACCTGCTGCCATTAAGTTGCTGGATCTCTCAACAACTACATGTTCTAGTAATGGTAGCATATAGCATGTACAATAAGTAAATGCAAAAGCAGCGATATTCTATCCTGCTGTAGGGTTACCATGGTAGAACAGATCATTCTACATAGATTCAAGGATGGTGGCTGTAAATGTTAACAAGAAACCTGGGGAAAGAAGGAATCAACACAGAACAGCTCCAGAGTTCATTGTCCAGCAAAGACCAAAGGTTATTGTCCAGCACTGCTAGAACAGCCTGCGGGACAAAATCAATGTGACATTCAAAACTGGAATTTTGTTCTTTAACCAGCAGCCATGAGTTGGTCTGGATCATAACACAGTGTGAAAGGAAGATGCTTTAATCATTCACACACAATATAATAAAAATCATTCTTGTCACTGAGGCTGTCAGGACCCAGGCTGCAGAGCACCAATAACCATGCGCAGAGACCAGATTCTATCTAATATCTTTATTAAAGAAATATATAAAGTCAATAAAAACAAGTGTAGAATATAGTTCAGAAGCAGACCTTTCAGGAAAGGCCAAATATAGTCCAGGAAAATATTGTCCAATAGAAGATATTAGAGTCCAAAGTTATAATCCATTAACCGAAACACACACTTTGCCAAGCAATAGTGTGGGGAGATGACAAGGTCTTTTAGTCCATTGAAGCTTGACAACAAGGCTGGATCATGAGCTTGATTCTTGGCTGGATCAAAGACTTGAAACGTGGCAACTTGAAGCATGAAACAAGGTCCGTGGCAAAACGTGAGACAAGGCAAGACTTGGAATTAGATCCGGGAAGCAGGGAACAAGGAATACGAAGTCCACACACGATCTCTCTGTCAGGCTGATCAATTGACTCCGCAAGGTTCCCCTTGCGGCAAAACCCCTATATAGGGTCTTGTTTCCCGCCAACAGAACACTTTCCCTGGAGAACAAGAAGCGAAACCCAACTCTGACCAGATGCATGACTCCTTAGAATTTCCCAAGGGAAGCAGACTTAATCAGCTAGTTGTTTGGCAGCGATTCTGAGACTCCGGCGATTAGCCTCCCTGACTCTATTATAATTGTCCTTTCGGGAAAACGGGGGAGAATTCTGCCCAAAGCTTGTTTGGGTAACTTCCTGAGGACAAACATCCTCCAGGTGGAGAGGCTCCGTTTCAAACTGAACCGGTGGAAATCCCATGTTTTCCTCCTCGTCTGCCTCAATAGCACTAGGAACGGGACTACAAGGCCCATGAGACATCACAGAGGCTGGATTTGCACTGCCATATGATGCAGTTTCAAAATTAAGATTAACTGCATTGAACTGATTATATGGCAGTGTAGACTCATATAATGCAGTTCAATCTGCATTATATTAATCTACACTGACCATATAATACTGATCAGTTACATTATTTGGCAGTGTAGATCCAGCCGGAAGCAGCTATCTTTGCTCTGGTTGAAAAGCTGTCACTGGTGTCAATATTTAAACCAGATCTATTTGATGTCCTCTGGAGTATTCATCGCACAATACTTGTCTGTAGTTCAAACTATCTGGAAGGCACCAGGTTAGGGAGAACCGATATAAAAGGCCACTATGAGGAAAACATTTTCTGTTGTAGCCTTTAAGATTAAAATATTTTAGCATTAACGATATACTAAGTTGCGACATTTTTCCTCTGCTATTTACCTCAAAAAGGTCTTCAGTATAATATGTTTACGTTGTAATCTAATACTGAAACCCTGAGACAAGGATAGTTGAGGAACCAAGAAGCACACATGGCCTCATTGTTGCTGTCTATGCTTCTTGATTTGTTTCCAGGGTAAGTGATTCCTGGGAATGTTAATTCAAAAAGAGAACCAATGCAGATAAATGCACCACATACTTTTTTCCACCTTGTTATTCATTCTCTTCTGATTTCTAGTTAAACATGAGAGATTAGAAAGTCATTAAATATCAGAATTGATCCTGATTTGTTAGGATATTATGTGCTGCATTCCATCTCCAATAAATTCGTTGATATATTGTTCTACATACTAACCATTGTGTTTAAATATGCCAGCATCCAGTTTCATATATTTGGTGAGACTTTTTTGTGATGCATGTATAAAGAAGCATTGTAAAGAAGCATATGAGGTATGTGCGTGTGCACAAATGTATACATGCACAAGTAATGTATGGGGAGAGAATGTAGAGCCATTGCTATCGATGCAGATATATTCATAACTCATTTAATGCCAAGCTTTTTGTGTAATGCAAGCCACTGATACAAAGTTGCTAATGATAATTATAGAAGTGTTGCTGATTTAGTCATTTCAAGAAAGCCATAGAGGCATAATTAGTGTCTGAATGGCCTCAATATTGCATTATTAGGAGGCTAGGGTGAAACTTGAAATGAGAACATCAAGGCAGATAGGAGAAGAGAAAACATGAAATCCATACATAATTCATTCTGAGATATTATGATAAAGGTTTATAACCAGAAACAATAATTTGCAGAAAGCATCTCATGTATCATAGCTTTCTGCTGCACTGATTTGGTCAACCTGTTTAAGATCAAACAATATTCTTCACTATTCTCAGTGGTATCTTTGTAATAAAGTAGCAGCAAACAGACAATGTTTGCTTCTGGTCAGTTTTAAAGAATGCTCAGTTTATCAGTGGAGACTTTAATCTCCAGCTTCATAGAGTACAAAGAGAGCATTGATCCTACTGTGTTGTCCTCTAGGCCACAAGGCATGAGCATTTTTACATTCATTTGTCACAAGGAAAAGAAATAGAAGAAAAGAAAGAATTTAATACTTTGAAAATGCCAAATGCCATCTTTTAAAACAGAATAATTTCATATTTTTCTTCCCCTGTCTCTTTTATCCTACAGCTCTCCCTCCCACCCTCATTCCCCAACCCCACATTTTGATACGCTTCTATTTTGCAATGCTTCACATTCATAACTAGCAAAGCAGAGTTTCAATGCAGAATTTCATGATTCTGGATCCCTGCCAAGTCACCCATTATCTGGTGACCCAATGTTCTTGTTGAATGGAGCAATATCATTCATATAGGTCCCTTTTTGGGGATCTCTCTTTTCTGTTGAGAGGCCACCCATTTATGAAGAATGGCACTTTATCCTGAATAGGTAAAAAATGTGAACCAAAGGCATTGTTTGTAGTCAGACCAATTCTGCAAGAGAGACAATTTTCTCTTGGTGAAATTTATTTTGGAATTGAATTTAACCAAACTATCTCACTATTGAGCCTACCCATGCATGTTGACTGTGGTGGGTAAAATTAAGCATCCTCCCAACAAGCAATAGAATGCCAGAAAAAAAACCCCTGTATTATATCTTGAAAATAGAATGAAACACCTACATGCTAACTGCACTTACAATTGTGGTAATTTTTGTGCAAGTTTTATATTTGTTCAATAGCATATGTGTATATGTGCCTTTAAGTCACCTATTGACATATAGTGGCCAAATTATTTCCATAGGGCTTTCTTAGGCAAGGGATACTCAGAGACAGCTTGCTATTTCCTTGCTCTGAAATACAGTTGAGTCTCACTTATCCAACATTTGCTTATCCAAAGTTCTGGATTATCCAACACAATCTGCCTTTTAGTAGTCAATGTTTTTGTAGTCAATGTTTTCAATACATTGTATTGTTTTGGTTCTAAATTCGTAAATACAGTAATTACTACATAGCATTACTGCGCATTGAACTACTTTTTTCTGTCAAATTTGTTGTAAAACATGTTTTGGTGCTTAATTTGTAAAATCACAAGGCAGGGAAGTGAGAGAGAGGGTGAGCAAGTGAGCAAGGGGGGCAGGTCAGCGAGTGGGGGGCAGGCAATGGCACACATGCCAGGAGAGAGAATGCTGTGTGCCCCTTCGGGCACACATGACATAGGTTCACCACCACTGTATATGGTATTCATTGAAGGTCTTCCATCCATGTACTTCTCAGAGCTGACCCTGCTTAGCTACCAAGATCCTATTGAATTCCTATTGAAATTGTTTCAGAAAAAAGACAAATTATCCCTTGCCTCAAAATCAGAAAATAGGTCAGCTGGGTTCTGATCCAATCCAAATGTGGTTTACATTGTTATAAGCTACATGCCCCCAAACTCTCTCCAGTCTCCACATCCCAGATACCTCAATCTATTTTGCAGTTCTCTTTAACACCTACCACCCATTAACTTGGCAGCAGCAAGTAGCAGTGAGGGTTGTGAACAGATGGAGGTCTTCCCCAGGCTTACTGAACTACATGGCAGTGACTCTATAGTACACTTTGGGAGAACCATGTTTCCATAGGGTTATCAGAGCCTTGTGCCTCAAGTGCTGCTACACTGTCCATCAGATGGTGGACCAAGTCTTCCTTTATACTTCTCTTCCTATGACCTGTTATGGGTTATACTACCAGCTAGGTGAGTTTAGTTTAAAGAGAATGCAGGATGAACCTTTTTGGGATCAGTTTGTGGACAAGAGGAAGGGAGAATAGGGAACTGATTGAGGAGAGTGGGATAATGCACAATTTCTTCTCCAATCCAATTGCACTTGGAGAAGAATACAGAGCCCTCAGAGGCACAGTGGGTTGAACTTGCTGACTGAAAGGTTGGTGGTTCGAATTCAGGGAGTGGGTGCGGTGGGCTCTCACTGTTAGCCACAGCTTCTACCAACCTAGAAGTTCAAAGGCATGCAAATGTGAGTAGACCAATAGGTACCACTCTGGCGGAAAGGTAACAGCACTCCATGCAGTCATGCCAGCCACATGACCTTGGAGGTGTCTATGGACACCGGTTCGTCATCTTAGAAATAGAGATGAGCATCAACTCCCAGAGTTGGACACAACTAGACTTAATGTCAGGAGAAAACCTTTACCTTTACTAAGAATGCAAGGCTCATCATGCTTGCCTTTCAGATAAACGTTTACAGCTACCCAAGCCCCAGAAATATGAGTATTTCTGATACCAAACGATTCTTGTGGCTGGATAACATTATGGATTAGCATTAATGTATTACGGGGGAAGACAGCAGAGCTAAGAATTGAATGGCCTTCCCAGCAGTTATTGAAGTGCGAATTTCAGCAGCCCTTGGCCTGAAATCAGTCATAAATTCCAGGTGGCATAGATCCGTCAAATCACTGAGATTCATGCATGTGTTGGATCTACCAAAGGTGCATCTATACTGTAGAATTAATGTAGTTTGACACCAGTTTAACTGGTGTGGCTCAATGTGAAATCTTGGGAGTGATAGTTTGGTGAGGTAGCAGCACTCGGGATTCCATATTATTGAGCCATGGTAGTTCAAGTGGTGTTGGACTGTGTTAATTCTACAGTATAGCTGTACCTCAAGTACCATTTTTAATGGAATTATTCTAGTTAGGACTAACAATAGAATTTAGGCCCTTACCAACATTGCCAACAGTGAGGAATGCTGGGTTTGATAACATTGGGAGGGCTGCCCAATTTCTTGTTCTAGATCTACAGATAGTACCCACAGCAGTGCATAGGCATAAGAGTTTTTGGATTGCTTCCATGTGTAGCCCAGGAAACAATAATCTAGAAATGCGATCATGCAAATGTCATCATGCAAATGCCAACTGTGGGCAGAATAAATCTGTTGTCAGGTAATGCTGCTTTCACAGTGGGTGGCTGTAAACTGGCTTAGTGTGTAAACTTAAATGGTGCTTCTAATTATCATTTAGATAACAAACTTGTATTCGGATGCTCATCGAGTATTATATTTTTCAGTACACTCAACTACCATCTCAATAAGAGCTATGCTCCATGGTTGGTCCCCATTGAAAGCATGTCTCTGCCATTCTTTCTTAGTTCTCTCAGCTGGTTTTCATTGCTAATTGCCGGACTCTTAAGTGATGATACAATTGCATAGGATCAAATCATGTTGTTTATTATGTTATTTGCATTTTTGCACCAATCACACAGCTTTTAAAATGTACGTTAGGACTTAGTTTAGTTCAAAGCAATCGTGTCAAGATGTCTCTCAAGATTAGGCCATTAGCATTTATTTTATGGTGCCAATGGAGATTTTTCAAATAAAATGAACTCAGGGGTATTCACGTGATTATTTTTCATCCCTTCTGAGAAGCTATGATCTGACTTATCCTCAAAAGCAGCCTATAAGAAATCTGTTAGATTTGAGGATAACAGCCAAATTCCCTCATGCAAATTTTATGCTAGGTATCCAGCAGATGTGATCTCTGGTAATGAAATATGTGTATGTAAGACTTAATTTGGTTGTTCTTATCTCAGGAGGATCTGAGAATAGTGGAAAAAAATACCTAGCTTGGAACACATGCTGCATTTTGCCAGCCATTCTTAAAAACTTTTGCATACTTGGCAACAGTCCCTGTTTCAACTGCAGCAGTACCTCATGCTTAAGTGGGCATGATGCCACTCTAACAGATGGACATCAGGATAACTGCGCCAGAGTACTGGGGCATATTCTTAGGGGTCCAGACACCCATTATACCTGCAAAGGATACAGTCTCTTGCATTAAAGAGCTGTACTATTTCCCTCTCAAGTATATTGATCTGTAGCCAGAGGTATTGGTCCAAGGATACAAGGAGGCTGTGAAAACTCAAAGACAAAACAGAAAAGATAAAGAAGAACCTCTTATCTTTCTGGTGTGGTTGAAGAGGATAGCTCTTGTTGTTTTGATTTACTAAGCACTAACATGCCTTCAGTACCCAAGAAAAAGATTTATGTACCTTCTGTGTGGGTCCCCAGATGTTTTTGGCCTACAACTCCCAGAAATCCCAGCCAGTTTATCAGCTGTTAGGATTTATGGGAGTTGAAGGCCAAAACATCACAGGTTGAGAGCCACTGATAGGCCACTTCACCACATTGAGGCTGAGAAGTGTAGAGCTCAGCCTGACTCAGCGTTGGAATGAAATAGATGATTTCTCTACCTACATTGCACTGTTAAATGTATCAGCGGCACTCAGCATTCTTTCAGTAAATTTGCCATCACACGTTAATTGCTTGGCACTGCCCATCATCTCTCCACCCTCTTTTTGTGGTGGGAAAAACCTCCTCTTTTTGAAATGTCAGCTGTTACGCGTCTTCAATTCCAGAACCAAGGAAGCAGGGAGGGAAAGCAGAAATGCACTCTCTCTCCCTCCTTCCCCCCTCCAAGAGAAGGGTATTGACCTTGGAAAACTATGACTCCCAGGACTGCACAGAGACATGGCATAATAATAATAATAATAATAATAATAATAATAATAATAATAATAACAACAACAACAACAACAACAACAACAATAACAACATTTAAAATGTGTCCCTAATGCATTTATTCTCCAATGCAGATGCATCCAGAGAAGTGTATGGACCTTGGGAAACTATAACTCCCAGGACTACCTAGAATGGAGCTTTGGTATTTAAAGTGGGGTCCAAGAGCATTCATTCCATAGTGTAATACATCAAGATAAGGGTGTGGACCTTGGAAAACTATGACTCCCAGGACTGCACAGCATGGAGACATGGCATAATAATAATAATAATAATAATAATAATAATAATAATAATAATAATAATATCCTTCTCCCATCTTTCCCATGTAACACAAGGCACAGAGATATTATGGAAGGAAGGGAAGAGAAGGAAAGGAAAGAATCAATGAAGTCTGTTTTTTAAAATGAAATGGTTCTGGCAAAGTAAAAACTCGGTGAGAAAAAGATAATGCTTTCCCTAGCAAGGGTACATGGGTATTTTGGCTCCTTCCTTAATTTTTCCTCTCACAAACTGGGGAGATATTTCATTGTAAACCTGGAAGCAGCTAATGCCATCACATTACAAAAATGGCCAAACATACGGATGATTTCAAAAAATCTATTTCCCCACCACCTCCTGAAACGTTTGAAAACAATACTGGCCCCCAGATTTAAAATATGCAAAGAATACTCTATCCTACACTTGAAGCCAAACTAATGTGATGACAAGAGTGGCTTCCCAGATTTTAAGTGTAGCACTCAATGGAATTTAGTAAATGTGATGAAATATTAGAGAATATTTGCAACTTGCTTTAGGAGTGTGGAGTTGTCAAAAGTCACAAAAACTGTCCTGGGATCAAGGGTGTCCTTCCTCACTTTCCCACCTAAATAATATCCAGATGAGAGTCAGGGTGGCATAATAGTTTGAACACTGGACTAAGGTTGATTCCACATAGGCACTAAACCCAAACACTTTCCATGGTGTTTTTCCAAGCACTTCTCGACACTCAAGGCACAAAGCCTTGCAGTACAAACGAGAGAAGGCGAATATGTGTGATGGGGTTAGTAAATTCTCTGTATCCTTTTTAGATGGAAAGAAATGAAATGCCACATGAAAAATACTACTCCCGCATCCCCCCAGTAGTGGGATGAAGTCTCAAGTTAGGACATGGTTTAAAAGGAACTAAATCTACTGTGGGTGACCTACACAAACACCCCAAGAATTGATTCAAAGCTAGGATGGTGATCACAATGTCCACTGATTGTGTATCAGAACCAGACAGGATTCTTTTTCTTACCCAGCTGCGATGCACTAATGTCCGTTTGGGATCAGCACTGGACCATGGCAGAGCACAGTAAATGAGAACCAAGGGGCAAAAAAGAGAATCCTCAAGGGAATTATGTGTTTCCCTCCTGGGGAATTTTTTTAACATTTCGGGTAGCTTTGTTTAGGTACTTCTTAAAGTGTGCCACCTGACAAGTGCTTCATATTTTCTGGTCCCATTACCGAGTCCATGAGATATATTTTGATCAACTGTAGCATATTATCTGGCTTATTCCAAACTTTCTGGTGTGTGTTTTTTAAATGTACTGTTTTGGGCTCAATGTGTGTTGCAGTCAACTTCAAAGGTGTACACTTTGTGGAAACCTACCCTGAAATCAGCTTTGAATTGCATTATATGGCCTGTGTAGAGCCACCCTAGAACTCTGGAGAACACGGTTAGAATCGCAGCTTCACCATGGAAACTCATTGGGTGACTTTGAGCAGGTAACATTCTTTCAAATAGAGGACAGCAATGGCAAACCCCTTCTGAAAACATCTTGCCAACAAATCCCATGATAATTTCACCTTAGTGTCAATACATTGAAAGTGACTTGAAGACACATAACAACAAAAATCCAGATAATAAACAGATGGTGTAATTATACAGCATAGGGCCTTCCTATGCCTCAAATTATTTCCCACAAGTAGATGTCTTTTGTGCTTTCATTCTCTCCAGAGTTCTGAAAAGTGAATATTTTGTCTTACAACTCCCAGAACTTTCCAACCAAACATATGACCTATGACACTTTCATAGGGCATGCAGGAGCTCATATATTGTTTACATTCTTTTTCACCTTTGTCACAGAGGTGGCACAAGTGAACCAGCTTAAAAGAAGAATTAGCAATGTCTGCCTTGCAACAGATAAAGCAGAAAATGGATTGCCTTGTACCAGGCCAGGTTTTAGAATGGCCCAAAGGCATCACAAGGAAATGGGAAGGGGGGGGGGGGTAAACAGGGTAGACCAAGTTACTAACTGGGTCAGATACTGAGGAGGGTTGTCTTGATGAATTTTTGTATGGTTTGTATTAGACTTCTGGTAAGCATTTGGCTCTTTTTCCTTAGAATAGGAAGAAGCCTAGACAATGAAAGCTTCTTGTGCTGTCTATATCAATTTCAGCAATGAAGTAAACTCAGACTGTAAGCAAGCCTTCCTGTAAATTCAGGGTCACTCTATTACAATAAGTTGTTATGTGTTTCTAAAAAGGACAAGAGGTAGGACACAGAAATTCAGTTTTTCAAGATCTCCCTCTCTTTCTTAATAAGTACGGTAAGTATGATAAGTATACTTGATAAGTATGGAAAATAAATATAGATTGTGCATGGAAGCAAAAATTGTGAAAATTACCATCTTAGACTACAAGTTCTAGAATGCTCAACCAGCTGTATAACTGGTCAACCTAGCTGGAGATGTTGGTACAGAAGTCTTATTCGTGACTCCAGTGCTTACGTATATGTTTCTGTATGTATTTATTACATTTATATATATATATATTCTCAAGTGCTCAAGGGTCATGTTCCCCAAATAACACCCATGTTCCCCAAATAACAACCCTATGAGAAAGGTTAGTCTTATAAAACAAATTTGCAAGAGCGTACAAGAGGCTTCAGGATGGAGAAACTCTATTCTTCTGTACAATGAGAATGAGGATAATGATGGTAATGATTTCATTTATATTCTCAAAGAAGTTTACAAAATGACAGCAAATACAGATAAAAGCACATATGAGTAAAACACTGAAAAGGTTTTATTTAAATGCAATAAAACTATCAAAAGAAATGAAGTAATTTAAAACATAAAAGGCAAGACTTTTTAAAAAATAATGCTTTGAAAAGCCTTTGGGTTCATTTCCTAAAACTATTCTTTTCTGATAATTTCTTCAGTATAAATATTTTCACTTACTGCTAGATAGAAAACAAGGAATGGACATTCCTAGCCCTTTTGTGGAGTTGCCACTGAGAAGGCCCTTTCCTGTGTTCCCATCAGATGTGACTGGTAAATCAGGGGCCTCCTGCAAAGATTGTAAACACCCAAAAGGCTCATATATATCTCACATACATTGGATCCAAGTTGTTATGGAGCTCTATATGCAGTTTTGGATAAAGAACTGCACCATATAGAAGCATCCGCCATCCTGTTGGTGAATTAAGATGGTGTAAATGAGCAACATTGGAACGTACTTTGTGTACGTTGAAATTCTGTTCTGAGCATGCAATAATCAAAATCCTTCCCAATCCACCTTGTAATCAGTGCAGCCTTCCTCCCAAATATGGTCATTTCCAGGTTGCTGGAGAATAGGTGATGTTTCCAGCTATTTTCCTGTACCTGGGCATGCTCCAATGACCTGTTCCATAGGCATCCCCAAAGACTTCTGGAGGTCCCTATAGTTGGCTGTCAGATGATGTAGCTACAGAGACAGCTATGTGATAGATGTACATTTCCCAATGCAGAACCTCAGATTTTATTTTCTTGTGGCTTCCATTACATTGTTGTTTAAATGCTTCTTGGCTGCTTGGGGAATTGTTGATTGAGAGGTAGGACACACATTTAAAATAAATCCATACATTTGCTTGAGAAGGAAAAGCAAGTAGGCTAATAGAAGGATGAGATGTTATCATTTAAGATGCTTAAATCTGTGGGTATCACATGGTGACCTGAACACTATTGTTATTGTTTTAGATGTTGATATCGGCCTTTACTGCTCCCTTGCAGTTTTATTGACTTATTCCTTTTCTATTTTTTGTAAGCGTTTAAATTCAATGATAAGTCATTTAAGCTTGCTCCAGAGAGAATCAGCCAAGTAGCTCCCAGGCACATTGCAATGATTGGAACCGCAAGCCAAACACTCAGTAGATCCTTAAAAATTTCAACGTCTCCCAGAAAAAAAATATAATGGAGCTTTCAGCAAATACACTGAAGCTAGTCATAAATACATTTGCCTCGAGGGCATGAAATCAGAGTAGTTATTTGTATTAAACAGAAATAGCCATGGCTACAGAGGCATTTGCATAATAAATACACCTGCCTTCTAAACATAGTGAGCAACTTTTCAAGTGTGTGTGGAGCTAGGAACATAAGGAGAAATATGGGTACACAAGACTTAGGTGTGGATCAAATCTTCCAGCACAATTGATTCACATACATATCCTAAATGCTGCTGCAATTGTACATATCAACAGTTTTACATTGCTGGATATTTGACAACTAGTCCCAAGTTTATGAATGATACGAGAGAAAAATTATATTACAGGAAACATTGCCTTTGTTGTTGTTTCACTGCTTTCCTAGAAACTGAAATTTAGCAACTTTCCAGGCCTTTACATGAATGTCAGTTTTAGTATTCAGAATGATACAGAAACAAAAAGAAAAAAGACATAAGTTCTGTAAGCAGCAAAAGATAGTTTTTAAATGAACTTGACATCCCATATCCTTTTACTCTCTACTTTGATGTAACTGGTTGCCCTTTTAACAGTAAGAGCCCCCTCAGGATATCATATCATAAGATGAAAGCAAATGAAAAAAGGTGTTTAAATGTGCCCAGTTCATCCAGACATTAAGAGATTATATGCTCGTCTATTTACAGAGTGAGAGCAGGTCTAGTAACTTGGCTTCTCTTCTGACGTTACCAGCATGGAAGCCACTGAAGAGCATGTTTCTTCACTAATGGTAGATCTAGGTAATGCTGAAGAATGCAATAGATTGATTAAATTTTACGGGAACTTCATTGCTCCTAAATACTGTATGTACTTTCCCCCCACATGATAACAGAGTTTTATTGGGAGAAACATGATTTGAAAGAGTTAGAGTTCCCTCTGATAAACTCCCTCTGAACAAAGGCCAAGAGTTGTGACTTTGAGTTTACCTTAGGACATCATAAGTCAGAAATACACACACACACATACACACACATTTTATGAGTCTACAAGAAACATGTTTATAAATGTATACACATATAATTTTGATAGTATAGTATATAGGTAGTGAACTGTCATATGGCAGGAGGCCCGTAAGCAGAATGAAAATTTGGGTTGTGTAGGGGATGGGGTGTGTGAAACAATTATAATTTCTTTAGCGAATCATGAAGAGTAGGTCCATAACACAAAATAACTTCAATTCTATTATTCATTCTAGATTTTTATGTAGACTTAATTTAAAAAATTCTATTTTAGCCACAAAGTTTCAAGTTAAAAACCCCCGAAAATTACTCTTAATTGTTAATTTAGTAGTTACAAAATAATACAACAATGTCTCTTGGAAACACTTGAAAACTGCATCAAACTGCATTGTTCACGTTGGATATTAAATGGCTACAATTATTAGGAAGGAACACTTGCAGTTCCTGAACTACTTCCCTGTGCCTTGTAAACCTTTCTTGATACTGGCTACAGAAAAATTCCAGAAATGGAATGTACACATTTAGCCTAAAATATTACATTGGTGTTGGTGAAGCTGCCTGGATTTTGCTTTTACAAGTCTGACTTGAACAGATGTGAGGAATCTTCACCTCTCCACCAACATATTTCACCACTGATTCTTTCACAGATTCTGTGAGCATCTCCCTGGCTTTTTCTAAGCGACTATCAACACATTGAGGTCCACAGAGAATGTTCATATCTACTCTTTGTAATGTTTTGCTAACCTGAAGGGATGATGACAGAAGCTTTCTTAGGATGTGTACAAATTCAGCATTCAAAGCAGCAAAAAGAAGATGTCCAGCTTGGGAAGAAGTCTCATTGTTGCATAGAGGACTTCGTTTTTCAAGTGTTCTCACCACTACACTGTACAGTTCAACAAAACATAAAATAGTATCATGTCACTCAACCCAATAGGTTTCACAAAGTGGCAACAGGTTGTTTACTCTTGATTCAGAGAAACACTTATATATTTTTCTTCCATTTCCAGTCTGATGGATGATGCGCTGAAGAAATTGCACAATATGATATTGTTCCTTGGCAGTTTCTGACAAATGGAATGCTGCAAGTCTTTGCTAAGGCTAGATTTAGTGAGTAAGCACTGCAGTGAATGTAAACAGCCATTGGATACTTCTGTGATATATTTGCCTGTGCACCACAAATATGACCACTCACATTAGGAGCTCCATCAAGCAGTGCAGTGCAACCTCAAGCAGTGCAGGTTCAGCCCATTTTTCCCAGTGTTTTCAAAATAATGCCTAAAAGTCCTGCACCTCTCATATCACTTAACTTCAGAAAACTTTCTCTTATTCCTGCAGCTTCAACATCGATGTACCTTACCAAGAGCGATAATTACTGTTCTGAGGTACTCACATCTAAAGTTTCATCTGCCAAAACAGAGAAACACTGTCATGCATTGCATCTTTTAACATTGTGTGTATGCTCTGGGGTCTTCATCAGTACCAGTTTCTGCAATGGTTCTCAACTTTATGCCTTCTTTGCCTCCAATATTTGGCTTTTTTTGCCATGAATTCAAAAACATTCAGTTGTTTTGAGAGACCAGATGGCATCTTCTGTAATCAAATGAATGAAAAGAAAACACTAACAGCAACCAACAGGGCTTTAAGTCTCAGAATAGCAACCCACAACTGTTTTCATGCCTTTCTTTTATACCCAGTGGGAGGAGCAGGAAGGTGGACTTCAGAGAGAGCTTTAAAATGGGAAAGAGCTAGAGAATACTGACATGACTATTTTAAGGAGTTTTAAAAATATTATTTCAAAAACTATTAAATATAATAACGTGGGGGTAAAAAACAAACAAAACTGCACAATAAGATCTAATTGTGTTCAAATTTCATGAAAAATGTTGATTAGAATCAACATGACCTACACATGATATTACATTTTTAGAAACTGCATTAAATACCTTTAATCTTGTACCAAGTTATTCAAAAATACTTGATAGTTTAGGAGAAATTGAAGTATAAACTTTTATAGCAAATTGTCATAGTTGTTATACATCTGGAAACATTGCAAATTGTATTTAAACTTAAGTTTTTCTTTTGGAGTTTAACCTGGGAAGTCCAATTCTGATGTCAGTTTTGGTGGACTATGTCGTGTTCATGTCAAAAACGTTGATCAAACATCTGTGCCATCAAAACATGGTCGCTTCCACTGTGTTGGCTATTGCTGCTATTGCAGTGTAAATTGGCAGAAAGGTAGATAATGATAGTGTGAATAAATTATCAAAATTTGGTTGAAATAGTGCTTGCAGTTCTGGAAGAACTCTAATTTTTGCTTCTCATAGACTTAGCATGGGGATTTGGTTAACCAGTTAAAATTTAGGAGTAAACCAGGTTTGCATGGCAGGTTGCAAGATTCATATGGGTGATACAAGAATGCAGGCCTCTGACATTGTGTCCCAAATGTGTTTTTTTTAACCCTTGAATTGTATGGGACATCAATTGCAAAAAATCCACATTGTCATATTCAAACGTATTACATGTTCCCTACATGCTTCTGTAAAAACCATACATACACGAATTGTCTCCTTGGAAGCTTCTTCAGGAACAAGTGGCAGTAGTAACATTATACTGAACAGCAAAAATTTCTGCCTATGCAGTAGACTTCTAGGGTCATGCCATAGGCCTGGAGAAACTTTCACTGGAAGATCTTAAGAGCAGATTTTCTGGGACCCAAACTTCCACTTAAAGTTGTAAAATATCGGGTTTTCATTGTTTCAAGATGATCCAAGAGTTATATGGTTGAACATTCTGTATGCTAGCTTCGCAGTTTCTAATGTCCCACAAAATAAACATTCCCCACAATTCTTATCTGAAGCCATTTACAAAGCTATGTTTTTGAATTTGGTGAAGCTTTTATCTAATGACAGCTAACATTTCCTGTAATTCATACTGAACCTCAATTTGTCTTCCTAACTGACCAAAGGCCCCACTCACACTGACAATTTAACGCAGTTTCAAACCAGTATTGAAGAAAGTGGTTTTATTGTGCCAGTGATTACAAAAGAAAGTCCTGGGATCAGTTTGAGGCCCCGATGGGATAAAAAGAAAAACTCCGCAGAGCACTGGTGAGCATTCAGGCTTCCTTCTGCACACTCTCATGGGAGCTTTTTGTCTGTCCACCACAGTTTGAAGCTAGCTTGAGTTGATCCTGAATGGACATGGATATACTCATCAGTTCATTTCAATAGGCTGGTTAAGAAAGATAACTCTGTGTTTTCCCACAGCTGTCTAGCTGCAGATATGGCATTCCTGAATTCACTTCATTTGGTGAATAATACTGTAGCTATTGTCCCAGCCTGAAACAGGTCCTGTGGCAGTTGTGTAGGCACTTCACAGAAAACTGGTTCTCTTTCATTCACTTCCTAACTTGGTTTAAGTGGCTGTGTAAAAGTACCCTAATTCCCTCTCATCCCCACTTCTATTTAATGAATATACTGTATAGACAAGACAAGAAATAAGGGTTAAGATGACACAGAAAGATTATTCAGCTACATGTGGCAAATTACTGCCAATTACTGCATACCTTAAATATGCTTAAAGTGAGTTTTGTTAAGTTAAGAAAGCTAATGCTATTTTCTGTCCTATTTTGTTTCTAATAAAGGTTTTCCCCTGATATTAGTTCCAGTCATGTCCGACTCTGGGGGTTAGTGCTTATCTCAATTTCTAAGCCGAAGAGCGGGCGTTGTCCGTAGACACCTCCATGGTCATGTGGCTGTCTGAGCGATACCTATTGATCTACTCACATTTGCATGTTTTTGAACTGCTAGGTTGATAGAAGATGGGGCTAACAGCGGGAGCTCACCCCAATCCCTGGATTTGAACCACTGACCTTTTGGTCAGCAAGTTCAGCAGCTCAGTGGTTTAATCCACTGCACCACTGGGGGCTCTGGTATTTTGTTTCTAAATAATGTAAAATATTTGTATTGCACACAAAGGAGAAAGGACAGCACATTTCTTGTACAGCAAGTTGCCTGCCAACAACTGAAATGGCAAATACAAAGCAATTAACTCAAAATATTTCATATGATGTTCTTGTAATGTAAGATTATGTGAACTTCTGAAGTGTTCTTCATCAAACAATCCACTCAAAAACATCAATACATGTACCTTCCACAAATGTGCCAATACACTTACTTTTACCAGCAGCATTTCTGGTTTTGCATATATGCTGCAACCCTTAAAACAACAGCTACCTATGCTGGCCCTAAATAATGGTCTATGAGTATGCTTCCTTTGATTTATGAGCTAGCGCTGAAGATTGATGTGAGATAGTGAGGCCTTTTTATCTGGTTTGTCTTCTGTTTTTCTGGTTTGGCTTAATTCCTTACCGCACTTTTGACTAGTATTGGCAGTATTCTCAAGGCAGCATTCTCTGTTCTTTTCTTCTCCCATTCCCACACCTTTTTAAGTCTTCTTCCTGCAAGATCATTCACAAGACACTGTGTTTCTAATTTACTGAAAGGTGCAAATCCTTGCCACACTTTCACAAATAATGTCTGTATTATAAATTATTTGAACTCTTGCAGTCAATCACTTTCAGACACAAAGGCAACATGGTAGCACATCTTCCCAAAGGGATGCTGCCTTCTGTCGTTGACTCTGGATATCTAAAAGGAAACAAGAATGACACATCAAGCATTTCTGCATGGTTATTTCTGGGTTATTAGTTATGTTTGAGTTCTTAAGTGCAGCCTGGGACATACAGCTACCACACCAGACTACACAGGCATTTGTATATATTATGTTCCAGCTGTTCCCCATACATACAAATGCACACCTCAGAAAAGCCTATGTTCCTGGTCATAATGCATTAGCTTTTAGCTGTTTATTTGAAAGACATGACTGGAAACACATGCTCTATACACACATGTATTGCTTTTTATTTTTTATTTGTACATGACCCAAGATAAAACAATAATAAAGCGATCTAATAAAACACACTGGATTATAAATATATTATGATATTATATATTATGAATATATTTTATATTTTATTAATATAAAATTATACACTAATTTTATAACAGTTATCAGAACACTTTAAAACACAACAGTAATAAATAACATTAAAATAGTAAAAGTCTGCCATGTCCATTTAGAGCTAGTTCAGTGTTCTAGGCCTGCCTGAAGAAAAAGATATTTGCTTATGGGATAATAGGAAGGAAGCGAATCTAGTCTCTCCGGGAAGGGGATGCCATCATCTAGGAGTAATCACCAATAAGGCCATGTCCTGTGTCTTTCCACCAAACATACTTCTGAAGGTAGTGCATCTACATTGTAGAATGAATGCGGTTTGACACCACTTTAACCAACATGGCTCAATACTATGAGATCATGGGAGTTATAGTTTTACAGGGTCTTTAGACTACTTTGCTGAAGAGTGCTTGTGCCTCACCAAATTACAAATTCTATAACATTGAGCCAGATTTTTTTTTCATGTCAGGAGCAACTTGAGTTGCTTCTGGAGTGAGAGAATTGGCTGTCTGCAAGGACGTTGCCCAGGGGATGCCTGGATGTTTTGATGTTTTTACCATCCTTGTGGGAGGCTTCTCTCATGTCCCCGTATGGAGCTGGAGCTCATCTGCACTCTCCCCAGGTGGGATTTGAACCTGGCAGCCTTCAGGTCAGCAACCCAACCTTCAAGTCACAAGGCTTTAGTCCACTAAGCCATCGGGGGCTGTAATTATTAAAATTGAGCCAGATAGGATTGCATTTCTATAGCACAAAATGAAACAGACTTCTTTAGGCCCCTTCCACACAGTTGTATGAGGGTTGAATAAAATGTAATGCCTCCACCTTCGTTACTTGGGTTAGGATGGGAATATTTTAATAAATCAAATGCAGAAATAATCCTTAGAATGCGCACTTTAACTACCACTATTCACTTTTACATATAATTACCAGACAATTGGATACACTTCTGCCAACGATGAACAAGTTTTCTGAAGCCGTCACGGAAGAAGTCGACACTCTATTTCCGCAACCAGTGTCTCACAGTACCCATCGTGCACAGATCTTCCAATAGCCAAGCAAAGCAATAATGTGACCCACACGTTTTTGTATAATGCTGATTATGCTTGAAATTTCTCTCTGAGTGATACAACGATCGTTCTGAATCAATCTGTCAAACTTTTGCTTGCAAAACTCAGTGGTTGCTGTCACAGGACATTCAACTCTTTGTTTGTCACGCAAGTCAGATGTTTCCACCTCAACATCTTTAAACTTACTCGCCTAATGACGGCACAGTACTCACATCAACACAATCACCATAAACAGCTAGCATTCTCTGATGAATCTCCTTTGGGGTGACACCTTCTGCTGTCAAGAATTCAATGACTGCATGTTGCTTAAATCTCATTGACTGACTGTCTGTGTAGGGTTCCATACTTCGCACTTTAACAACACAACAGTTCAATGCTAAGGCTTCCTGCCAAGTGGAACTGTAGAGGAGAGTCTACTGAACGAGCCAGTACCTTCCCCATGCCAGTACTGCCATCTGTTGAGGAGTTACGAAAGTGGAGGCATTACTTTTCATTCAACCCTCGTATAAAATCCACATTGGACTCAGATAATCCAGTTCAATGCTGATATTGTGGATTATCTGCCTTGTTATTCTGGGTTATATGGCTGTGTGGAAGGGTCCTTAGAAGCAAGTCCAACTGGCTTTTATGAAGCTTGTTCCCAAGTCAAGTTGTTTAAGCTTTGAAATAACAGGGAAACTTGTTATCAATGTGTTGGATTTTTATTTGTTGTTGTTTTCAATGGACTATGTTTTTAAGACTTTTTATTTTGTATTTTAAATTTTTATATTGCTGATTTTTAAAAACTTTTATGAAGTATGATTTTAACTATGTTTGTTTTAGGAACTAGTAGAAGTCGTTTCAAAACCACTGGCAAATAGAGGGCAAATGTTGTCCCTCTCTTCAGGAAGGGAAAAAGAGAAGGCACAAACAATTATCATTCAGTCAGCCTGACATCAATACCAGGAAAGATTCTGGAGTAGATCATTAAGGAGGCAGTCTGCCATCACTTAGAAAGGAATGCTGTAATTATTAGAAGTCAACATGGATTCCTCAAAAACAAGTCATGTCAGATTAATCTTATATCTTTTTTGATAGAGTTACAAGCTTGTTAAATGCAAGGAATTCTGTGGATGTAACATATCTTGATTTCAGTAAGGTTTTTGACAAAGTCCCTTATGACCTTCTTGTAAGCAAACTAGTCAGATGTGGGCTAGGTAATGCGATTATTAGGTGGATCTATAATTGATTAAGCGATGAAACCCAAAGGGTGCTCACCAATGGTTCCTCTTCATCCTGGAAATAATTAACTAGTAAAGTGCCGCAGGGTTCGATCCTGGACCCAGTGCTGTTCAACATCTTTATTAATGACTCAGATGGAGGTTTAGAGGGAATACTTATCAAGTTTTCAGATGACATCAAATTAGGAGGGATAGCTAATACTCCAGAGGACAGAATCAAAATTCAAAATGATCTTAACAGATTAGAAATAATAATAACAAAATGAATTTCAACAAGAGCAAATACTCCACTTAGGCAGAAAAAAATGAAACGCAAAGATACAGGATGGGTGATGCCTGGCTCAACAACAGTAAACATGAAAAAGATCTTGGAGTCTTTGTGGACATGTAGAACATGAGCCAACAGTGTGATGCAGCAGCTTAAAAGCAATGGGATTTTGGGCTGCATCAAAAGGAGTATAGGGTCTAGATTGAAGGAAGTCATGGTGCCTCTCTATTCTGCTTTGGTTAGACTTCACTTGGAATACTGTGCCCAATTCTGGGCAACATAGTTCAAAAAGATATTAACAAGCTGGAATGTGTCCCAAGGAGGGCAACTAAAATGATCAAAGGTCTGGAGACCATGTCCTATGAGGAGCGTCTGAAAGAACTGGGTACATTTAGCCTGCAGAAGAGAAGGTTAAGAGGAGACATGATAGCCATGTATAAATATGTGAAAGTGTGTCATAAGAAAGAGGGGTTGTTTTCTGATGCCCTTGAAACTAGGACTCTGAGCAATGGGTTCAAATTATAGGAAAAAAGATTCCACCTGAACATTAAGAAGAACTTCCTGACCATACGAGGTGTTCGGCAGTAGAACTCTTTGCCTTGGAGTGTGGTGGAAGCTTCTTCCTTGGAAACTTTTCAACAGCGGCTGGATGGACATATGTCAGGGAGACTTTGTGTTTTTCCTTCATGTCAGGGGGTTGGACTAGATGGCCCATGTGGTCTCTTCCAACTCTATGATTCTATGATTCTAATTGTTCTAGGTCACCTTGAGTACCAAACTGAGGAAAAGGTGGTGGCACAGTGTGTTAAAGCTCTGAGTTGCTGAACTTGCGGACCAAAAGGTGCCAGGTTCAAATCCCAGGAGCGGAATGAGTGCCCGCTGTTAGCCCCAGCTCCTGCCAATCTAGCAGTTCAAAAACATGCAAATGTGGGTAGATCAATAGGTACCGCTCTGGCAGGAAGGTAACGGCGCTCCATGCAGTCATGCTGGCCACATGACCTTGGAGGTGTCTATGGACAACGCCGGCTCTTCGACTTAGAAATGGAGATGAGCACCAACCCCCAGAGTCAGACATGACTGGACTTAACGTCAGGGGAAAACCTTTACCTTTAATATGACAACAATAAAAATAACAGCCCATAATTTTAGCTTGTCATTGTCCTGTCCATGGTACTATCACTTTGGATTTATGAATTCTTTTTTAACTAATAAAGAGGAACAGACAAACGATGAACAATGCAGTTCATTAATTTGTAGCACTGCAAACGATAGCACCAAAATGCTTTTAAGCAATGTAGTGACTAACAGGAGCAAATTATTTTTTAAAAGAACTTTCAAAGATCTGATCATAATAGTTACAAAATCTTTTCTCCCACTTAAGAGTTCTCTTTTTATCTCCATCAAGTATAAGAATCCTTGATGCGATTTTTTTTACAGGTAGAAAACATCACCCATGAAATACAGCCTCCTCAAACAAGCTGGGCAAAATGAATAGTCAATGAGATTAAATAGACAAGGAGATTCCTTACCTCTATTTCAAAACTGGGTTTTAATTTTTTTTAAAAAATGCGAGTATCCTAAGGGGAGAGCATTCCTCCTATTTTAATTCTGAGTGTGGGGGAGGAGAAGCTGTGCCCTATATATCAAAAGTTTTGGAAACAATGACTTAAAGAACTGGCCTGCTGGACTATGACTGACCGAGTTTATGTTTGGTCTTGAATAAAGAAGCAAACGATGCATTAAGACATTGGATGATGAGTGAGGCAGAAAACTTCCTTGCTGTGAGGGTGTTTGTTAGCGTCTGTCAAGACAGGAAAGGAATTTCCCGCAGTTTTGCATTGTCAACGCCATTGAAAATAACAGAAATGGTTCCAGTGACATGAATGAGATGCTAGCTACAATGGGTAATTTGAAATATTTACATTTCCATGCTATTTTTCTCAATGCCAAAAAGTTTCCCTGCTTATTATCTTGGCATAAGACAATAACACTAGCAGAGTTTCCAAATGCTTGCTCTGTCCTCTTACGTGCTTCGTTACAATTATTTTAGCGCCTGGAGAGAGAGATCATGAATTTTGAAAAAGAAATTTTGGAGGATACTCCTTACCATGTAATTCACTGTAATTTTTTATGCTCACCCTAATTCCTCAAATTGGGGGGATTTTGAGGATACAGTGCTTACCTTGGTTTGGGTTCTTCTGAATGAGGTCATTGGCGGCTTCCTGGAATTTTGGATTATTTGTATTTATTTGAACAAGGATGGAGGTGCATCGCTTACTATTATATTCCTGATGTTTGAGAATTCCCACATGGGATTTTGGGATGGGGGCATCCTATATACGGAGCACCTCAAGTCTCAGCATTATGCCAATTACTTCAAATTACGGGCTGGTCTTCCTTCCTTCTCCTCACACTTAGCACCCTGAATGACAATACCCAAAAGAAAGAAAAAGGGAACGCAAGAAAAATGCACCCTCTTCAACAGCCTAGAGCTTGTCTCCAACCATAGCCATATTGGCTAGAGCATTCTAGCAACTATAGTCCAAAAAGTAACTTTTCTGAGTTCTGTCAGAACCATCTTTGTTTATTTCCCCAAGTCAAGGGAAGGATAGCCATTCAAGGCCACAAATGCCATTCTGCTTGAACAAAGATCTACCACACTCAACACATTTTACTACTATTTATTTTTAAAATCATTTGGGGACTTTTTCTTACTATTACAAGGATAGGAGGTGGTTACAATATTTACAGATCACTTTAATTTTGATAAGAAAATAGATTTCTCCGAAGACGATTTTTGGGATAAACTGATAAAATCTGAAAAAAGTTAATTACAATAACTTATAATAAACTTCTTGAATGGGCCACTGAAACAGAACAAATTAAAATTTCAATGATAAAATGGGCCAGAAATATAGGAAGATCAATACAATTAAAAGAGTGGGAAGAAATTTGGTTAAGAAAGTTAAGATTCACATACGCTTCAGATTTAAAGGAAAACTGTCAGAAAATGTTACATCGTTGGTACATGACACCGAAAAAACTTGGAACGATGTATAAAAATGTGGACAATAAATGTTGGAAGTGTAAGGTAAATGAAGGTTCATACTTTCATATGTGCCTCTAATATCCTTCCCTCCAGTGAGCAGCCGGGCATTATTTCCTGGAGGATGGACTGTTTGGAACTTCTTACGGTCCAAGGTACTCTCAGGATTTTCCTCCAGCACCAGAGTTCAAAAGCGTCTATCTTCCTTTGCTTATCTTTCCTTATGGTCCAGCTCTCGCAACCATAGGTTACTATGGGGAATGCCATTGCTTTGACTATGCGGATCTTTGTTGCCAGTGTGATGTCTCTGCTCTTCACTATTTTATCAAGGTTGGCCATTGCTCTCCTCCCAAGAAGTAAACGTCTTCTGATATCCTGGCTGCAGTCTGCATCTGCAGTGATCTTCGTGCCTAGAAATATAAAGTCTGTCACTGCCTCCATGCTTTCTCCCTCTATTTGCCAGTTATCAATAGGTGTAGTTGCCAAGATCTTGGTTTTCTTGATGTTTAACTGCAACCCAGCTTTTGCACTTTCTTCTTTCACCTTGGTGATAAGGCTCCTCAGCTCTTCCTCACTTTCAGCCATCAGAGTGGCATCATCTGCATACCTAAGGTTGTTAATGTTTCTTCCAGCAATTTTAACTCTGGCCTTGGAATCGTCAAGCTCCACACGTCACATGATGTGTTTTGCGTACAAGTTGAATAGGTAGGGTGAAAGTATGCAGTCTACACTGCCATATAATTCAGTTCAAAGCAGATAATCTGGATTTTATACAGCAGTGTAGATGGGGCCTTAGGTTTAACCTGCAATGCTAATGAGAAGTGTAGAAATGGAATATCTTTAATGCCAGTATAGATGAGCCTCCTAGAAAGCCTCTTATGGTTTGGATCCAGGCTTTTAGAAGGCCTGTATCTTCTTTTAGGAGTTCCTTAGAGCTATGTTGGACTTTACCTGTGGCATGCTTGTCAAAAAGGTTGACTGTACTGAATAAGGCAATCAGTGATCACCATGCCATGTTACTCCTGGGAATTTTTTTTCTTTACATTTCTGTTCTGTAAAACTGCAGCAATCTTACTTGCTCTGTATCCAAATCTAAGTTGCTCAATTGAAGAAATTCTCAGTAGCATGGAACACTTCATGCCTTATGGCCATTTATGTTCTTATCCAGAATTCTAAAATCTGAAATATGTACTTGAAGAACCAAAATTGTCCACATGGATACCTTCTGATGGTTCAATGTGCATAAACGTTTGTTTCATGCATAAAATTACTTTGAAAAGTGTTATGGATAAAATTACCTTCAGCCTAGGCTTATGATCATCTATGAATTTCATATTCAGACTTGGGTCCCATCTCCATGATTTCTCCTTCTGTACATACATGTGAATACTGTACAGGTATTCACACACACACACACACTCCAAAACAATTCCAGTCTGAAGCATTTTCAGTAAGGGTCACTCAATCTGTATTTTATAATTTTTATAAATCATTTCATTGTTTTTAAGAACTTTCACTAGTTATACATTCATTGAAGATTGTGTATTGTTTTTAATTTATATTGTTTTAAAATATCCTGTTTATTGTTAGATAGGTGGGAAATAATAATAATAATAATAATAATAATAATAATAATAATAATAATAATAATAATAATAATGGGAAGAACCCAATATTCAGAGACGAATCCCAGACACTTGGACCTAATATGCATGTGTGCTATGTTGTTATGTGCAAATAAATCTATAATATCACACCAAATAAATATATACTGTATATACACACCTAAGAATCCACATATTTCTGCCTACTTAGAACTATGTCCCACTACGTTCAGTGGGATTTATTCCCAGTTAAGCACAACGATTGCAGTTTTAGCATTCACATTGTTATTCTAGTCTACAATAAGGGAGGAAAGGCACTTTGTCCTCATGTTCAACTCTACTTTCTCTGCGTTTTAAAAAGAAATCTTTCACAGCTGGTTTGAGGTATGCATTCCTCATGCTGGCAATGTCTTAACTAAGCATGTGAGCAGAGTAACAATACATGCACAATGCATGGTGTCACTTAGCAATATATCATGGTGTAAAATAAGATTAATGACATTACCCACATATAGGGGATAGGAGTTGCACTAATATAAGAAATGTAATAATTTAAAAGCACAAAAATGAGAACACTAGAATGGAGTCTAAGATCAGAAGGCACTGAAAGGACAAAGAGACCTGTTCAAATGATGTATTTTTAAAAACAGGTATCTAAGCTCTTTAGCTTTTGGTGAAGTTTAAACATGGAGGTATTGTTTTGGCTTTAACAAGCCCAAGGGATGGAATAGTGTAGGCTATACAGTAGCCATAATGGATTAAGATGGATGGCAAGTATGGCACATCCAGTTTTGTGCAAGCTACTTGGAATCTTGCTGTATCCTAGAGACAACTGGAATTTAGCTGACAAGAAGAACCTGGCACTTCATCTCAGCTCATGTATAAAGCAAATACCACAATAGGGCCACAAGAAATGCCAGATCACAACATTTCTTGACATGTTTGGAAGAATGGGCTAAAATGATTATCTGGGCCCATAGGGGTTGGTAGATTCTGGAGTGCGGGTGCTTGCCATGCTCCCCAGAGCCATACACTACAAAAGAGCCCCCAAACACAAATACAGTAGAGTCTCACTTATCCAAGCCTCGCTTATCCAAGCCTCTGGATAATCCAAGCCATTTTTGTAGTCAATGTTTTCAATATATTGTGATATTTTGGTGCTAAATTCGTAAATACAGTAATTACAACATAACACTACTGTGTATTGAACTACTTTTTCTGTCAAATTTGTTGTATAACATGATGTTTTGGTGCTTAATTTGTAAAATCACAACCTAATTTGATGTTTAATAGGCTTTTCCTTAATCTCTCCTTATTATCCAAGATATTCGCTTATCCAAGCTTCTGCCAGCCCGTTTAGCTTGGATAAGTGAGACTCTACTGTAGTTGTATTGATTAATATTAATGAATACTTCCTAGCATCTTCCATCTTCACTTGAAATGGGTTTAAACAAAATGAATGGGTCTTATTGTCCCTGCTAACCAAAATGTCATAATGCTTCAGCCCTTAAGCCCCGATTCCTGTACTATATTGAACCTATGTAAGTGGGGAAAGCTTATAATCCCATCTTGGGTCTTTTGGGCTCTTGGTCTGACTATTGCTTCTCTTCCTTTTGACTGTATAACCCACAGTTTTATAATCCATGCACTTTATTTTGGTATCTTTGTTTGTTTTTAATGTTTGACTAAATACGTAAGACTATAAGTCTTGGGGGCCTCTGGTGGCACAGTGTGTTAAAGCGCTGAGCTGCTGAACTTGCAGACCAAAAGGTCCCAGGTTCAAATCCCAGGAGTGGAATGAGCACCCGCTGTTAGCCCCAGCTCCTGCCAACCTAGCAGTTTGAAAACATGCAAATGTGAGTAGATCAATAGGTACTGCTCTGGCGGGAAGGTAACGACGCTCCATGCAGTCATGCTGGCCACATGACCTTGGAGGTGTCTATGGACAACGCCGGCTCTTCGGCTTAGAAATGGAGATGAGCACCAACCCCCAGAGTCGGTCAGTCACGACTGGACTTAACATCCAGTCCAGTAAATTTACCTTTACCTTATATAAGTCTTGTCAGTTGGACACATACACAGAGGGCACAATTTTTTTCAAACTAGGACTGATATCTGACATAAGGCTAGTTTGGGAAATTTTATTTACACACTATAGAATTATTTTGTCAAATGCACACACATACTAACCTTTTATGCTATCATTTATATATCCTTGTGGAAGGGCTTTTTTTTTTACATCTTCTCTTGTGCCTCTTGTATGTTTAGCTGTTTGCTTTATCCTGCCCCTAAAGTTTATTGAACCAAAAGGCAAGGCATATTGTTTATTTTAACTACAAATAATATATTTAAATGCCTGGAAAGTTGGCTCCTGACTGTACTTTCTGTTTAACTGTGGCTCCATATAGCAATTTTGTGCCACATGAAATATTTTCAGAATATTCCCTACATGGCACTAATTTCAGATGGGTGCAATTTCAAACTGTTCTAAAGTAGGGTAAGCAATCAAAGTGAGAGGAAGATAGAATGGATCAAATTATTTGCTGATTTATGCTAGGTAGGATATTGGGGATTACTAAATTTAGCCTGAAGGAAATATTTGATGAGGCTACAGTGAATTATTTGATACATAGCTACACACAACCTTAGTTTTATGCTGCCAGAGATGGCTAATTTCAAGAGGTTGGGAAAGAGAACATTTGCTTCAATCTCTCGATATGTATGAATTCACACATACACACTTTAACTGTAATCAGAGTAAAAAAGGACTTAAAATGGCAATATTGGTCAAGGGCAAGCTGTCTCCTGTGTCCATTCAGGCACTAGATACTCTAAGGCTCAGAGATCAGTGAGGGCATGACTGTCACAGTCACCGAGAAAAGCGTCCTGGTACATCGCAGCAGCAATTTAAATATTTTTACATTTATATTCAGCAATAGATATATCAAGAAAAAAGAATCAACTCTCCCCATCCCCTAGCAAGGGACATAGAAAAGAAGGAGAAGCACATTCACCTAGAGGGCAATATTTAATTGTAAGAGAACTGGGAATAATGTCATTGAGTTAAATGGGTATATGTATTTTCGCCAGTTCTAGATTTTGTCCTACAAGTTTAACAATGATATAGGTTTAACTGTTGCTTGACAAAGGGACTCAGTGAAAAGTTCCAGTTTGTAAATTAGGAAATGGGAGTGAGTATCTGGATGATGTGACAAACAACCATTGATCAAAGGTGATTGATGTTAAAGAAAAGAAATAGACAAATGCTTCCTACAGACAGTGATGTAATGAGCTTGGAGTAATGAAATTAAGAGAGCCCAATGGTTTACCTCGGTGCTACTTCTCTAAGGGTGAAGCTTCTTCCTTTAAATCCTGATGTTTCTTACTTCATTTAATAAGCTGCGGTCCTTGTTTCAATGAAAGTTAGGGCTCATCTACAGGGTAGAATTAATGCAATTTGACATCACTCTGAGTTCAAATTGTGGTTTTATACATTAGATGTTTTATTTTGTATTGTACTGTGTGTTTATTTTATGCATTGTTTTAGGCACTTTGTGCCATATGTAAGCCGCCCAGAGTCTCTTTGGGGAGATGGAGGCAGGGTACAAAAATAAAATTATTTTTACCATATCTCAATCCTGTGGAATTATGGGAGTTGTACCTTTATATGCTTTTTAGCCTTTTCCCCGAAGAAGTTCTGATGTCCCACTAAACTATAAATTCCAGGATTCCATAGCATGGTAGTTAAAGTGATGTAAAATTGCATTCATTCTACAGTATAGATGCATGCTTTGTCATACTAAAACTTCATGACAGTTAATGGAGAAGGAGCCCCCAAGTGGACTAACGCCTCGTGACTTGAAGGTTGGGTTGCTGACCTGAAGGCTGCCAGGTTCGAATCCCACCCGGGGAGAGTGCGGATGAGCTCCCTCTATCAGCTCCAGCTCCATGCAGGGACATGAGAGAAGCCTCCCACAAGGATGATAAAAACATCAAAAAACATCCGGGCATCCCCTGGGCAATGTCCTTGCAGACGGCCAATTCTCTCACTCCAGAAGTGACTCAAGTTGCTCCTGACACAAAAAAAAAGTTAATGGAGAAAAAGTTAGTCATAATCAGGGCTGTAGCCAAGGGGAGGAAGATTTAGGGGTTCAACGCCCCCTCCCCCCGAAATTTGTCACGTTAAAGAAACCTGGTTTACTCATGAATTTTAACTGGTTAACCATTCCGCATGAGTGTCCACTGAAGTTTATCGATGGAGCCTGATTTCTAAATTATTTTGTGTTATGGAACTACTTTTCATGATTTGCTAACAAAAGTTTGAAACCCCCCCCCCCCCCCTTGAAGTTTTTTTCTGGCTATGGCCCTGGCCATAACCAACTTCTCCTGTTGATTTCCTGGTATGAAGAAGAAGGATCCCTGGACAATGAGGGAAACAGACAAAAGCCACCTTGCTGTAACTAGATATACATTGTTCCCTCACTTATCGCTGGGGTTACGTTCCAGGACCAACGCAATAAGTGAAAATCCACGAAGTAGGGCTCCTTTTCTCTCCCTTTGGCTTCTCCTTCCTCTTTCCTTAGGCTGTAATTTTTTATGATTTATAATAGTCTTTTAGAGTTTATTGAAAAACCGCAAAACAGCAAATCTGAGAAAAGTGAACCGTAAAGTAGTGAGGGAAAGTGAGGAAAAATATTATCCAACATATTCGCTTATCCAACATTCTGCCGGCCCGTTTATGTTGGATAAGTGAGACTCCACTGTACATTCAGTGTATTTCCGCTTACTGAATTGGTAATATATATTTAAACATATAAGTGACAATCTGTAACCTGTAAAACAGTGAAAATGGTGGGGCAGCATCCATTTTTCTGATCCATTGCTACCACTCTGCATTTCTCGGTGAACTTCTTGTCTCCCTCTCTTTCTCCAGCTCTGGCAATATTAATTAAAGTTTGCTGAGATCCTAAATCTGCTGAGATCCTAAAACCCCAGTAATCAAGCCATAATAGAAAAACAACCCTTTTTATGATGCATTTACAGCTGAGCTATTGGTCCTAAACAAAGGGACAGTGCAAAAGCAGGGCAGCAATGAATGGTACATAGGTGAAACCTTTAACATGCTTTCCATCTGCCTCATTCACTAAATTTTAGAGAGACTTCCAATGTTGTCATCCTACACTCATATTCTTCTTCCTCTCCCATTTATTCTTCCAATGGGAAATCTGATAATTATTAATACCATGAAAAATCTGAAAATAGTTTCACACTTCCCTTATAATTGCTAAGGTTGGGAGCTTTCTATCTTGAATTCCCTCCTATCCTTGCACAGGGTCATTTTCAAGAGAAGCCCTGGAAACTGAGCCATGTAGTGTAGGATCTTGGCCACAGGCAACACTATCCATGCATATGTATGCACTCAAACTGTAAGCATGTATAAGATTGCATCTTTAGGAACACCAAGACTGCAGTTAAAGAAAGGTCAACTGGGTTGTTTTCACACTAGAAGCTTTCTCCTTTCTTTCAGCCTGATCCAACAGGAATATTTACTTCACCTTCACGATTGAGATAATATCAGAATGAAGAACATATGACTCCCCAGATGTTGTTGGTCTCCATTTTCCATCTGCATCAGACAGCATGGTTAGGGTTAATGGGAACTTTTTCACTGTTTCTGTTCAACCACAAAAGTGATAAAAGTAAAGGTTTTCCCCTGACGTTAAGTCCAGTCATGTCTGACTCGGGGATTGGTGCTCATCTCTATTTCTAAGCCGAAGAGCCGGCGTTGTCCATAGACACCTCCAAGGTTATGTGGCCAGCATGACTGCATGGAGCGCTGTTACCTTCCTGCCAGAGCGGTACCTATTGATCTACTCACATTGGCATGTTTTCGAACTGCTAGGTTGGCAGAAGCTGGAGCTAACAGCGGGTGCTCACTCCGCTCCTGGGATTTGAACCTGGGACCTTTCAGTGTGCAAGTTCAGCAGCTCAGTGCTTTAACACACTTCGCCACCGGAATCTATATGGATAATGACATTTCCTGATTTAGTCAATAGGGGGCACTGGAGGCAGGAATAATTAAGTATAATTTAAGCTTTTTATTCTTTTTTCCTTTCAGATGACAGTACTATATACATCTCAGTTATGGACCTTTCAAAGGTATGTGATTGAGGAGCATGAAGCCCAATAAGCCCCGCGTCTTAATTCTAGAGAGATCTTACATTTGTATTCAAGTGCAGTCTAATTAAATATACTAATGCACCAGTGGGGTAACCAACTACTAGGAACAGTCAGTTCAGAGTCCAGCATTTGCCCTACAGTGTTTAGCCAAGAGATTTCACAACAACATTCAGTAATATTTAACATGCATTTGAGTTCTCTCTATTCCTCTCTCACTTTTACACTCATTTCTACTATAAGTATACATTCCTGGTTTGATTCCCAAGCTATCTAGCTAAACTAAGAAAGAACCTTTGATTTTTTCATCTTTTCAAAAAGTATGTTTTCTGGGTTTTGTAGGAGGATCATCTTGAGAGGTGGGCACACACCTTCAGAGGAGGGTGGAGAAAGTGTATATCCTTGATGCTTTGTACAGGCAGAAATAGTCTTTTCTTGACCTTCCATTCATGACAAGAGAGTAGTTGCTGGTCTCTTATTGAGCCCTTCTCACAGTAATATGATAAGCTCTCAATATAACAGAAGCCGTTCTCTGTAGCAAAGTGTTGGATCTGTGCTGGCTCCTTACCTTCCTCCCCACTGGAATTCCTCTGATTTGTAAACTGTGCGTTCACCTTATCTGTTTTTCTAAGAATTCCACCTAGGATTGGTGCATTTATTATCCCACTCAATCCTAGTGGAAATAGATATGTATTTGAGTTTAAAGTCCTCTTCTTTCTACTCCCCCTGCTTCTCTCCTTCTCTTTTATTGTCAGGACAGATTGATTTGCTTGTTGCTCCAGGCTGTCTGTTAATTTGTTCGTTCTTTCAGTCTCAGCATGCCACTGCCTCTACTTACCCATGGGCATAAGGCATGAAGTGTTCCAGGATACTGAGAACTTCTTAAATTAATCAACTGAGATTTGGAAGCAAAGCAAGTAAGATCGCTGCAGTTTTACAGAACAGAAATGTAAAGAAAAAATTCCCAGGAGTGACACGGCATGGTGCCAACATGATCACCGATTGCCTTACACAGTGCGGCCAACCTTTTTTACAAGTGTGCCACAAGTAAAGTCCAAAATAGGAAAGAATGACATTCTAATCAAGCCTTGTATGATATGATTGCCATTTTCTTAGGTGGAACTCATGGTTGAACACAATATAGAAAACTAAGGCAGAAGTACATTCCCAGTTCTGTGATATATGCAAGATTTATTGAAGATTAAAGAGCTGCATCTAGCCTATTTTTGCCTTTTTAAGACTCCTACTCCCCTCATCCCCCAAGCTAAGAAATAGCATGTCTTCGCAACAAAAGGTTATGTTCTGTTCACTTCCTGTTCTTTTTCTTTTTCTTTTCTTTTGGTTTCCAGGCTCTTTCTGGTATGAGAATGGTGCAGAGATCACACTGAGATATTCGTACTTTTTTGTGCTGAAGTTTTGGGTGATTAGGGCCCATCAAAAGCTCGTAATGCAACTAGTCACAAAATTGTGCATCTGTTCCACATTGGCATTTGGTGTCTTATGCCATTTAAGGAGGTTTACAGATCCGAATGGATACCTGATGGCTCTTGGGGATTTTCCTGTCAACTCGGCAGGTGATTCTGTCGAAGCTTTGGCTGACCTCTCAAATGGGGAAATGGACAGAGCGGTGGACACAATAGCTCCTGAACATACCCTGTCACAGAGCAGAGTCAAACCAGCCCCTTGGTTTTCAAAGGAGTTGGTGGTGATAAAGCAAGTAAAATGGAGACTAGAATGACGTTGGCAGAATGTGACAGAACACGGCCTAAATTGTATTTGAAAGCTTACTCTGCAGCAATGGAAATTAGATAAATCGTTTAATGCTGCCACCACTGCATCTGCAAGAAACCATCTGGTTAAGTTGTTTTGAGTGGTCAGAGGGCTATTGTATATTGGTCCCTAAGGGGAAAATTCTGACCATTGAACAGCCCACTGAGAAGAATTTGCATGGCACTTTGCAGATAAAGTTGCTCAGATCCATTCCGACTTGGATGCTGTTAATGATACAGTTCCAATGGATGTAACTCTGGCTTCTGCTCATCCAGGGTTTCAATTTGTACAGCCAGAGGCTGTGGACAAAATCCTTGGAAAGGTGAGAGCTACCATATGTATTCTAAAGTCTTACCCTTCCTGGCTGATCAAACAGGCCAGAGGGGGACTAGTAGACTGGATGAAGGTGGTGGTCATATATAGACCATGATATTCCAATTCCTATAAAACTGCAAATGAACCATTTTTTTCATTGAAATAGGAACTCCAGATTATAACTCTGTGTGATAAAAATATTCCTAGGTCATATAGGAAGCTAGCATTTTGTACATTAGAGCCCAAAAATATAATAATAGTAATTTAGTCTAAAAATGGGGATTCTCCCCCCCCCCCCCACACACACAAGAAGAGTGGTTCTCAGCCTTCCTAATGCCCTATGTTGTGGTGACCTCCAACCATAAAATTATTGTCATTGCTACTTCATAACTGTAATTTTGAATCCGAATGTAAATATCTGATATGCAGGGTGTATTTTCATTCACTGGACCAAATTTGGATCAAATACCTGATGCGCCCAAATTTGAATACTGGTGGGGTGGGGGGGATTGATTTTGTCATTTGGGAGTTGTAGTTGCTGGGATTTATAGTTCACCTACAATCAAAGAGTCTTCTGAACTCCACCAATGATGGAATTAAACCAAACTTGGTTGAACTCCACCAATGATGAAATTGAACCAAACACACAATGCCCATGACCATTATTATCTATCGTATTGTTTAATTGTGTTATGATGTGTTGTTTTATATTTTGTTATATTGTATTGTTCTGGGCATGGCCCCATGTAAGCCACCCCGAGTCCCCGTTGGGGAGATGGTGGCGGGGTATAAATAAAGTATATTATTATTATTATTATTATTATTATTATTATTATTATTATTATTATTATTATTACCAACAGAAAATACTGGAAGGGTTTGATGGGCACTGACCCTGGGTTTTGGAGTTGTAGTTTACCTACATCCAGAGAGCACTTTGGACTCAATCAGTGATGATCTGGACCAAACTTGGCACGAATACTCAATATGACCAAATGTGAACACTGGTGGAGTTTGGGGATAATAGACCTTGACATTTTGGAGTTTAGTTGTTGGGACTTATAGTTCACCTACAATCAAAGAGCATTCCGAACCCCAATGATAGAATTGGGCCAAACTTCCCATACAGAACCCCCATGACCAACAGAAAATACTGGAGGGATTTGGGAGGAATTGACAGTGATTTAGGGGAGATGTAGTTCACGTACATCTGGAGAGCACTGTGAACCCAAACAACTATAGATCTGGACCAAATTTGACACAAATACCTGATATGCCAAAATTTGAATACTAGTGGGATTGGGGGGATTGACTTCATAATTTGGAAGTTGTAGTTGCTAGGATTTATAGTTAACTTACAATCCCCTCCCTGCTTGGAGTCTAAGAAACAGCCCTCCCCTTGGCTTAGAGGCCACTGAGAGGCTGGCCAGTCACAACAGGAGTGGGGCTTTTGGTGGGAAGATTTACCATCTGTTTCCAAAAAGGAAGAGAAGGACAGGCAGAGAGATCTTCAGCCTTCTCTGCCAAATGGGTTCCTAAGACCATCAGAAATATGTGTTTTGTGATGGATTTGGCGACCCTTCTGACACTCCCCTGGAATATATGGCAGTGTGGACTCAAGATAGCCCAGATATTCAAAGCAGATATTGTGGGATTTTTCTGCCTTGATATGGTTATATGGCTGTGTGGAAGGAATCTGAGAAGAGACATATGGCAAAAAAACAACCAGGTTGGAATCTTGAGCCAAAAGGGTTTTGTTTTTAATTGAGAGGTGTAATTTTGAAGAGTTACTCTGTCAAGCTTCAATTCCAATAGTAACTAGAAACATTGAAAGGAACGTGCTAAATGCAAACTTCATAGAACTCATGCAGTTTCTCCAGAAGTCATTGGAGCTAGTACAGCCAATGGTGAAGAATATTGGGAATTGTAGTCCAACAATCTCTGGAGGCTCATTAATTCCACCTTTTATTTGCCAGAATCATTATCATCAAGTTAAGACAACCAAAGACAGAGAAGCAACTATTAGAAGTTACTTTAATTAAGCCAGCTTCATGGCTGCTACACCTTCTGCTTATCCTGTCTCATTTTACAGACCTCTCACTGGAGACTTGACAGCTTTGGATTCTTCACTTTAAAGAACTCTAACTGACTTAAAAAGGACTACTCCAGAGAAAGCGGGAAGAGGACTGCTGCCTTTGTGTAATCAGATTCACTAATGCGAAGGGAGAGTCAGCCTGACACTGTTGGGAACTTGTGTGAGTTCTGGCCTTCTTCTGGTCCTTTGTTGATATCTTAATAGTATCCATGCCAAGACATTTCCCAGTTTGATAGTCCATTTAAATAACAGTGGACAGCATGAATGGTGTGCATATAAGAGCAGGGAATATGTTACCCTGGAGTAAAATGCAGCGTAGCAATATTTAAGTACTGCTAGTTTTTTTTATTCTAACAGTATAGTAATTGATTAATTTTTTTGACATCAAACCCCCATTTTATTAAGAAGGAGGAGGAGGAGAGGAAGAAGAAGAAAATGTGCATCCATTTTTTCTAAGTAGGCAGTGGTTCAAAGAAACTACTCAGTCACTCAATTCTGAACTCCCATTTCTGAACCCACACAGTAGTATGGAAACATACTGGTTTAAAGCACTGATTGAAGCTGTGGAGATGCAAACAAGATGTCAGAGTGAAATTTAAATGTTTGAGTTACAAAAACCTAGGTTTTTGAATTTGCCAACTTGTGCAGAATGGTTTCTAGAAAAACCTAAGGAAAGCATAATATCCCCCCTGACAAAATTTGAAACAAGGATGGAAATGGGGAGGATTCGAAATACATAACTAGAGTTTTCCAACCTTGGGTTCCCTACTATTGATGGATCACCACTGCCATCTACCCTATGAACTTTTCATATTCCCCCACCCCCCATGCCATTCTGCCAGCAAGTGTGATAAAAAGGCAGGTGCATGGGGTGACAGGGGAAGCATCACCCAAACAGGGCAGAAATGTGCTGGTTCCATTGGAGCCAGCACAACATTACCTGTGATACTGGGGAGCAGTAATAGGAGTTGTAGCCCTGCAATCTCTGGAGACCCATAGATGGCCGTTCTACAAGGAAATGAGGCCTTGTTATAGACTTTCACCACTCGATGTATCCAGAACCAACTCCTGGACCTTGCTGAATGTTCATCCCCTTCTGTTGAATCCCCCCCCCCCCCCCACACACACACCTATGGCTCCACTGGAGATAATCCCAACTTACACTTGTGATCTTCCCTGTTGGCAATAGAAAATGATCATGAAATTATACAGAAGAGCAGTGAGTTAAAAAGCCAATTCGTGGTCTGTATTCTATGGCATAATTTGATTGCATTTTGGTGAGTTTTAACATTCACATTGAGGTCTACTTTTTGGAATCACCATGTCACTAATGGGCTAGATGGGCTTAAAGCTAACCTTAAAAACTGTGGCATAGACACTGAGAACTGGGAAGCCCTGGCCCTTGAGCGCTCTAGCTGGAGGTCAGCTGTTTGTTTGTTTGTTTTTTGAGATTTTTTTTCTTTTTATTGTTATTATTATTTAAGAAAAAGTTACAATTATATAAACATATTCTATACATTTCCCCCTCTTTTATTTACATTCACCCCTGTGCTCCCCTTCCCCAGAGCCATCTCTTTTTCTGTAGTCCCACCAAAAGTTCAATTCTTAATTTGGAAGTAAATTCCCATCTTCTTTTTCCAATAATTTTTCTAGATGGAGGTCAGCTGTGACCAGCAGTACAGTGGAATTCGAAGAGACATGAATAGAAGACAAAAGGGAGAAATGTGCCAAGAGGAAGATGTGTCAAGCATCTGAGGTCACCTTCCATCTGGAATCTGATGTCGTCCCTGTGGAAGAACATGCAGGTCAAGAATAGGACTCCACAGTCGCCTACGTACCCACAGCCAAGATACCACAATTGGACCATCATACTCGGATAACGAGGGATCGCCTAAGTAAGTAATTTCTGTGCCTCACTAGGGATGTAATACTTGGCAATTTTTCTTCTCAAAGGAGGAAATGAGTGTAGCAATTACCTTCCAATGGCATGAACATCTTCAAAAATGGCTCAGTATTTGAAAACTATTTGTAGCACTTGATTTGCTCTGCACAAAATTTGCATGCAACATTTTTGCTGAGGAAAAAGGCATTTTTTATTCAGGAAAAAGTATTTCTTTTCATAGGAAATATGTCTGCTTCTGCACATGGATTTTCTTCACAAAAAAGCATTTCATAAAACTATATATATATATATATATATATATATATATATATATATATATATATATATATATCCTATGGAGAAATGCTGTTTTACGCACAAAGCAATCATGTCCATTTTTTTTTGCCAATCCACGATTCTTGTCAGGGTTTCTCCATACTTGAGGAACATGTTTCCTGACCACATGGTGACTATTTTTTTGTTATCCCTCCCTCTGCTTATATACCTGGAGCTCTGCAGGCTACACTTTTAAACTAGATACTTTGTGTTTGGGGGTTCTGGAGCCAATCCCCCATTGACACAGAGAAATGAGTATGGTAAGTATATGTACAGCATATGGATGTGCACACATGCACACTTCCAAGTTGCATTTGACATCTGAAGATTCTATGAATTTCCTAGTGTTTTCGTAGGCATGGAATACCCATGGGTATTCATTGGTGGTTTCTCATCCAAATATCTAGTATTCATTGGTGGTTTCTCATCCAAGTACTAATCAATAATTATAACATTATTATTCTACTCTAAGAGCAAATGCTGTTCCAGGTATGGCAAGGCACTAAATGAGTTATATGGTTAAAAATTCAAAATATCTGTCCCTAATATGCAAATCTCCAAATTCTATAGGGATGATGCCATGCCAATTAATTTCAAACGAAAGTACTGTGATTGGGTAGTATGAAAGAGCCTCATGGGTGGCTGGCTAGATTCTCCTAAATCAGTGGGTGTTGTGACTGCGCCTTCGGGGATTATGGTTGATGGGGATGGAATTCGAAGAGGAAGAAAAAACCCTCGTGATGAGGGTTCACTGGAGGAGTTGCACAGGAAGCGACTTAGAGAGTTATATGGGGGATCTTCTGAGGAAGATTCAGATGGGGAGATGGATGCTGAGGAACAGGTGGTGGCTGGGGAAGCGGGCACTGAATGGACACAGCCACCGGAGATGTCTGGGGATTTGGGGTCTATGGATACTTCTGAACCTGGGGTTTCTGCAGGAGCTGATCCTAATTGGGATGCTTGGAGAAGGGAGGATGGTTCTTTAAGTGTTCATGGGGCTAAGTGTGGGCAGGATGATTGGGACTCCGACGAATTGCTAGGTACTCCAGATCCACGAGCGCTAGCTGTGTGGAGCTCAGACTCTGAGTAGATTTGGGACACCTGGTGTTTGGGTGTGAGTGTTTGGTCACCCAGGAGGAAGGGGAATAAAATGGGAATGTTTGGCCACTGCACTTTGTGTGTGGCAAGGTCTTGCTGAGGCGCCATTGGGATCTCTGTGTTTCCATGAAGACTGGACTTGGACTATGATTTGAATCTGCTGTTATCACCTAGCTTGGCTCTCGCTGTGTCTTATCGTGGACCTGTTTTGGATGACTGCACCCTCTTCAGACCTTGGATTGGAATTTGACCTTGCTACTGCCTTCGCCCTGTGATTGATGACTACTATCGGCTTTTGACTCCTGGCTTGCTCTTTGGACACCGCTGTTATCTCCTGACCTGACCTTGGAATCCCGGACGACGTCTTTTCACCATCCTTTTGGAGCCTTCGGCTTTATCCACATTGTGGAAGCAGTCTACTGCATTCTTAGTTTGTTTGTTTGTTTCCTGACCAATTTGGTGTTTTCTTTTGGGAACTGTTCCTTTGAAAACTACAGAGCCGGCTGGCAGGGCTTGGACTCAGAAAGTGCAGTTTGCACTAAGTTTGTTTAGCTTTGTTTTTACCTGCTTGTGTTGCTGAATTATATTTTTGTTTGAACTGCTCTTGAAGCACTGATAGTGAAGTGTTTCAAGGTTTTTTCTGTGTTAACATTACTTTTTGGCTTATCTGCTGAATAAACTCTATTTTTGTTTGCTAATTGGCGTCTGACTCTTGACAGTGGGTCCCCAGGTGTTTTGACCTACAGCTCCCAGAAATCCCAGCCAGTTTACCAGCTGTTAGGACTTCTGGGATATGAAGGCCAAAACATCTGGGAACCCACAGGTTGAGAACCATTGTCCTAGAAGCTCATGAAGTGCTGATACCAGCAATTTCTTGGTTGTAAACAAATGGAACACTGATGTGCCATTTAACTATAATGGCTTATAATAATCACTGATAGACTAATTTGCACTATTCTAGCAACAACTGGATTTTTAAGTACAGTGGGTCCAAAGCCTTATCTGTAGACTTTGGATCCAAAAATCCAACCCACCATTGATTATAAAAATAAATTTAAAACATTAAGTATTAAAACAGATTTTTAAAAAAAGAGTGTGGGAAATGCCTGATATCTCCCTGTTGTAGTAGAGCCTGTGAGTAACATTACAAACAGTAGTATGGGTGCCAGAAGGGGGAAAAGGGTTACTCGGGAGCAGGAATCTGATGATGAGCAGCAGAGAAAGAGGATCTGGGACATACTTACAGCACCTACAGATGAAGAGTCATTTGAGGGATTCTCTGGGGATAATGGGTCAATGAGTGAAGGAGACACCATGGATTGGACTAAGATAAGAGAAGTGCAAGCTATTTGTGAGGCACTAACAACTAGTGATACCTTTATGGGGTTCTCTGGGAGTGAAGACTGGCAATCAGGGGATCCAACTGATTCTTGGGGGATCTAAGTCTTAACAGGAGATGGAGGAATTGGAGGGAGAGTCAAAGGAATTCACGTGAAGAGCTGGGAGCAGCTGAGGGGGTTGGTGGTCAGTTCATCTTCTGATGGTGATTTTTAGATAAAAGTGGGTTCAGGGATGAGGAGTCTTTGCAGAAGACAAGGTGTTGATGTGCGTTCGTGTTCTGTGTATTGGGAAAGTTTCTTGTAGTTTTGCTGCTGCCTGTTTCCTGTTCGGCATTGGACTCGGATCTGCAGTTTGGAACTGAACCGGTTTGGCTAAAGATGCTGCTTCTGCAGACACTGGAGCAACACTGTTTTGGATTCCTCCTGCTTCGACCTTGGACTTCGGCTGAGACGCTTCTCTTCTTGCAACTCCCTTTGTTAACCATTTGTGTACTGTGCCTTTTTGTTTTGCCTTAGAGCACTTTGTTTGACTTGTTGCTTTTTGCATCCAGTTAATCTGGATTACATTTCTGTTTACCTTTTGGACCAGGTCTGGTTTGGGTTTTTGAGTTTTGACCAGTGGAACTGCATTTAAGTATCCCTGCGTCCTTTTCCTTTTGTTTCAATAAATTCTGTTTTGAAGTCACCTTTAAGTCTGGCCCTTTAAGGCATCTGTGATTCCAACACTTCCCATGTTGACTGGGGAAACCATGGTGAAAGGTGTTTTGTGGCACTTCAGTACAGATGCCACTGAAGCAAGGCTGGGGAGATCAAGTGAAGGAAGGCTACTGGTGTTCAGGATGGGGAAGGGAGTGGAGTTTGGGGCTCGCATACTCAGGCAGCAGTTGCCTTTGGAGTGCAATGTGGAGAAGAGGGCAAGGATAGGGTGGATGGGAAGGAAAGGCCAGGGGTCCTGTACATCAGCAGGTGTGTGACTGGGATTGAAGGAATTACTGAATCCATGCTAATGGAGTCCCTTTATATAAAATCCCATTATATAAGCAACTTGAGAATCTATGTTTTGGGGTATCCATGAGTGTCCTATAATTCGTTGCAGATGTGTGGGGCTGACTATAATATCTGAGTTTCATGAAATGGATGTTCACTTTACAAAGATTTTTCCCACTTTATTTTCAGGAGTTACTGTCTTAGCAGGAGTAGGCTCCCCTCCATCATCATCTTGTTCCTTTGCCTATAAGCTGAGCCTGTCTGTGTCAAAAGTTAAGAGGGAATTAAAAGATAATTCAGAGATACAAGACCCCTGCAGGCGGGAGTGCTTAGTGATAAATTTCTTGCTTTCCCTGAATGGAGTTGCTTTCCAGGGCTGCAGCTCTTTCTGACATGTGTTACACTGAACACAAAATGGTGGAGCATTCAATTCCAAAATATCACTCTGTTCTACATCAACTTAAGCAATTATTATGATATTAAAATCCCTAGTATGATCTGATGAATGGCATAATAAGTCAGGGTCCCAGATGTAATAGAATATTATCTATGCCACCCAGCATTCCTTGATTTTTTTTTTAAAAAAATTCCAGTCAGTTTTTGGGTGATTTTAGGATTCATCTATTAATTATTATATGTAATGTTCTTTTGCATTGGGCTCAGGAATCTGTAAAATGGCTGGCGGACAATTTAAGTATTTAATAAGATTTTTTGTTTTTTAAAAAGAAGAACAAATAATAACAAAACTTTTTTTTAATAGTCATTTTACCAATATATTCCAGCCCACACCAAGGGCTAAAGTACTTTTTTCAAAGTCAAAGTAAGGTACTAGATTTTATGATTGGCTAAGACATCTTTGGCAATATAAGAAGTGTATGGTTTTGTAGCATTTTTATTTTTCATTTTTCTTTTAGCCTACCAATCTTGGTCTGTTTTCACATTTCACTTCTCAGGTTGGCCAAATGTTTTTGGGTTGCATTTGCAGGAAGATTTGTTTAATATTTCTTTTTAAAGGGTATCTTTTTATTAGCTGTAAAAACAACAAAATAGCTTCAGATATTCAAAATAGATTAAAATAGGATGTAATTAATCTATAATTTAATAAATTTTATCAAATCCTCACCATTCATGATTAACAAATAATAGCCTATATCCTACTCAAAGTCTTGACTTGAGTAGACCCATTCAATCAAAGTAACCATGCGCTAATTTACCATTCAATAATTAATTGAATCGGTCAACTGTAATGGGAACTAACCAGTAGGGTGCCATCCAGTACTACCTCCATGTATATTCGATTAATGGTTATAAATTTTGATTTATATATAAACAAATTTCAATATGTTTTACCATTGTTGTTGGGTGCTTTCAAGTCATCTCAACTTATGGCAACTCCAAGATGATTTTCTTGGCAAGATTTGTCAGAGGGTTTTTTTTTGTTTTTGTTTTTACCTTTTTCCTTCTCTGAGGTTGAGAGTGTGTGTAGTGGTCTGGGCATTGGTCTACAAGTCTGGAAACCATTTGACCACAGAAACCCCCTGGATGAAGTTGGGCAAGTCATGTTCTTTCAGCCTCAGAAGAAGGCAAATGAAACTGCTCTCTAAACAAATATTTTGCCAAGAAAACTGTGTGATAGGTTTACTTTAGGGTCACTGTAATTTGAAAATTACTTGAATGCACACAACAACAATGCCATCTTTAATAGTAATGATTGCCTCTGGCCCATGGATATCCTTCCAACTGATTCAAGTGGTATGATACATCACTGTTTTAGTACTGTGTTATTTACACATAGAAAAGTGTTCACTTGTTGGCTAAACTATTTTTTCATATTATACCAATCTGTCTGGGCCCTCCTTGGACTACAGTTGCAGATCTCTAGAATATTCCTGTTGTTTTCATTTGCATTAAATTGTGTTAATCCACTTCATAATCCTATGAAAGATTTCTCTCTGAAACACATTCTTATGACATTGAATTTCACAAGCCTCCTACATATTTAAACCTCATTCATCTTAATCCATTTCAAACAATCTATTATCAGTTTTAGTCTGATAAATTGTAATCTTCAGTGCTTCTCTTTTATTCAGTGTTTCTTAGGCTATATTTAGGGCATCCAGTGCACCTCTTTCTGTTTTGGGTTGTTTGGGCAGGCCAGGACCTCTTTGTATGTAACAGCAGTTGGATGATTGGATGGCTTACAGTCTTTCAAACTGTTATCCAAACACAAGTGCTACTGGAATGAATAAAATTCATTTATGCAGAACTGGGCCACAAAATTGCAACAGGCATTGTAGAGATTTCAGCTAGGATCGTGGATAAGGAAGTCCATGCCCGGCAAACTTCCACTAAACTAGATCTGCTGCTGCTGCTCAGTCGTTTAGTCGTCTATTTTGTCAAGGTTGGCCATTGCTCTCCTCCCAAGAAGTAAACGTCTTCTGATTTCCTGGCTGCAGTCTGCATCTGCAGTGATCTTCGCACCTAGAAATATAAAGTCTGTCACTGCCTCCACGTTTTCTCCCAGGTTAAAAACAAGTGCTCCAGGTTGAAGGCAGTGCCACAGAGGTTTATTATGACTTGACCAAATAGGATGCAAGTGCAAGCAATGCACTTTCAAAGGTACAAGCACAAATTCACAGAAAAATACATGACATTTTTGCAGTTTTGACAGCTTTTCAGAATTCCCACTTCCTCTCCTGATTGGCTGAAAAGAGAGGTAGGCTAGTATCCATATTGGGATTGCTTGGGGGTTCCCCTGATGTCAAAGCCTGCAGGAGAAAATTCCTGTGGTGGGAAGAAAAACAGTGTGTAGTTGGACAGTTTGAAGAACCAATCCGCTGCCCCTAGGATAGTACAAACCTGGAGGAAGTGGTGATGTGGATATACAGATGAATCTTTGATTAATTCACGTGTCCAGTTCCATAGGAGACAATGAGTGCAAGACTCAAGAAACAAAGATGGTAGTGTTGTCGCCTCTGAGGATGCCTCACCACCTCTGAGGATGCCTGCCATAGATGTGGGTGGAACGTCAGGAGAGAATACTTCTGGAACATGGCCATACAGCCTGAAAAACATACAACAATTGAAAGATGGTAGTTCCAGACAATCTGGGGCTTGGCTGCCCATTCAAGTTAATGAATTCATGTTTGCAGGAGCAGTATACTCTCAGCCTCAAGTTAAATGGACAAACATTCAGAGCTCATCTCGGTGACAAAGGGGATCATCTGTCTGCACACATATGCAAGGTTTTGACATTTATCTGACTTGGAAAATAGCTGGAGGACCCCTGGCCATGATCTCTGTTTTGAAGGGATTATGCAAACTGAGGGCACAGAGAGGTAGCTGCCTTCTAGATACATTTTGATACATTTGATACAGTTTATACATTTAAGTATTGACACAATATATAAAAGATACAAGTTACACATAAATCATCAAATTGATTTATTATAGTTTTTAGAATACAGCTGCTGCTAGGTCCATCCCGGAACCTCTAGCTGCGTTGACGTTTTGCAGATTTGAAGCCACAGAAAATGTTTTAAAAACAAAAATAATATGTCTTACTAGGAGTCTCCTAGTAGGGGCCCCTCGTGGTGGCGCAGTGTGTTAAAGCGCTGAGCTGCTGAACTTGCAGACCGAAAGGTCCCAGGTTCAAATCCCGGGAGCGGAATAAGCACCCCCTGTTAGCCCCAGCTCCTGCCAACCTAGCAGTTCGAAAACATGCAAATGTGAGTAGATCAATAGGTACCGCTCCAGTGGGAAGGTAACGGCGCTCCATGCAGTCATGCCGGCCACATGACCTTGGAGGTGTCTACAGACAACGCTGGCTCTTTGGCTTAGAAATGGAGATGAGCACCAACCCCCAGAGTCGGTCACGACTGGACTTAACGTCAGGGGAAAACCTTTACCTTTACCTAGGAGTCTCCTTAATGTCCGGAAACTTTTGGTGAACTTTTGGTGAAGGGGGTGCTGTGGCTCTACAACAGTATGGGATATTAACTCTTAGGGACCACTGTGGCACCTAAGGACACTGAGTAAATCCATATCTTATTCCATTTGAATAATACTGAAATAATGTGCTTGCTAGTACAGAGTAATACTTTCAAACCCTTCCCACATCCTTGGAGCAATAAGAAATTCCAGAGGCAGTGTCACCACTGAGTTTAGTTTAATTTTCTTGGTATGTGAAAGCACTGGAGAGTTATTGCATCTCCATAATATTTTATTTGTTTGCAGCTATGCATGGATAGTGTAGTGGAAGAAAGTCCTAAAATCAGGCAGCACATCATCCTCCAGAGTAGTTATTGTAGACTTCCACTTCAGAACCGCTCCCTGGTCTGCTTCTGTTTTAGCTAACATCCAATAATCTCTTAATTGATAAAATTCAAAATATATCTCCTTTTTTTGCCAAATATACACCAATATCTAGCTCTACATCCGGTACAACTTGGAGTTTATCTGTGCTACACAGTTATAGCACAGGAAAATGTTTCACACCCAATCAGTAAACTGTTTCATACTCTTTAGCTTCTGTGAATGGAACATAGGAGTCTAGTTTGGATTTAGTGCATTTCTCTGAATTACAAAAGGAAAGGTTTCTAGAAGTGCTGTGTTCAGGACCATAGCCAGAAAAAAAATCAGGGGCGGGGGGGGGGGGGGGGTTTGAAACTTTTTTTAGCAAATCATGAAGAGTAATTCCATAACGCAAAATAATTTAGAAATCGGGCTCCATTGATAAACTTCAGTGGACGGATTTGGTTAATCAGTTAAAATTCATGAGTAAACCAGATTTTAAAAAACCTGAAAATTTTCAAGGGGGGTTGAACCAGTGACATAGTCCAGCTACAGGTACAGTAATCTCATATGTCCTTATATTTCCTCCTTACCCTAGATTTCATAGCACACTGCTTTTGCAGCATCTCCACTACATTGCCAAGGCCTCCTGGAAGGTTTTATGCCATTTAAGCTCCACTTGAATATTGAATATAGCTTAAGTGAATATTAAGTATTTACAAAAGCACTCAGAATTGTTGTGATTTTAGTCTGGCTAACCAGAAAATAATAAAAGCAAAGCATTAATGTAACAGTTGTGTATACTATTTAAACTTTTCCTTTTACAGAGGTAGAAATGTTAGCTAAGTACAATTTATTACTCTAGACAAAAACAGGGAATGGGGACTAGTAGAGGATGTTTTAGGCATGCCAGCTATTGATCTGAAATAAGTAAAAACTAATGGAGTGGTAAGCTTATGTACTCAGAAGCAAGTCCCAATGAGGCCAATTGGGCCCATTTCTATCTAAGTGTGTATGGGACCACAGCCTTAACTACAATGATTGCCAAAAATCCCATTAAGATTCCATTATTGATCATTTTATCTGCTCAAGCATGCAATAGATGTCTCGCATTTATGCCGATTCTTAAAGCAGAGTTGAGGATCCAACAGAATGTAAAAGAGAAATTGTTGGGGAGAATAGAAGCAGAAGGCAGCATAACAAACATTTCTGTTTTCTTCTTACCTGGCTGGTCATAATACTTAGAAGAAATGATAAAATTATGGTTGAGTATTTCTAAACAGGACTCATCAAGGGAGAACAAGGTTTTTTCCAAAGTGATAAAACTATCCCCAAACCGGGTTGTTGTATGTCTTTCGGGCTGTGTGGCCATGTTCCAGAAGTATTCTCTCCTAATGTTTCGCCCACATCTATGGCAGGCATCTTCAGAGGTTGTGAGGCATGGATAAACTAGGCAAGGAAGGTAAATATATATCTGTGAGAGTCCAGGGTGTGACAAGAGTCCTTTGTCAGTTGGAAGGCATCGCTAATGTTTCAGTTAATCACTCTAATTAGCATTGGAAAGGTTTGTCTCTTGCCTGGGGGGCATCCTTTGTTCAGAGTCATTAGCCGTCCTTGGGGCTCCTCTGCCCTCAGAGTGTTGCTTCCCATCTACTGTTCTGATTTTTGAGTTTTTTTAAATACTGGTAGCCAGATTTTGTTCATTTTCATGGTTTCCTCCTTTCTGTTGAAGTTGTCCACATGCTTGTGGATTTCAATGGCTTCTCTGTGTAGTCTGACATGATAGCTGTTGGAGTGGTCAAGCATTTCTGTGTTCTCAAATAATATACTGTGTCCAGGTTGGTTTTTAGTGTGAATGTTTCCAACGTATCAATGGGAGTTCAAAATAAAGATAGAATGACTATTTTAAAATATCTCAATAACAGGTGAAAAATGGGTTTCCCAAGTGTCGAAAAACCTTGACAAGGAGAATCTCTGACATAAGAGATTATTTACAATTCTGTGTCTATTCCATATCTATGCTGCTGTAGGAGCCCCCGTTGGGGCAGTGGGTTAAACCACTGAGCTGTTGAACTTGCTGACCGAAAGGTTGGCAGTTGGAATCCGGGGAGCAGGGTGGGCTCCCACTGTTAGCCCCAGCTTCTGCCACCCTATCAGTTGGAAAACATGCAAATGTGAGTAGCTCATTAGGTATCGCTCCGGCAGGGAGGTACAGACAATGCTGGCTCTTCGGCTTGGAAATGGAGATGATCACCAACCCCCAGAGTTGGTCACGACTAGACTTAATGTTAGGGAAAACTTTTACCTTTACCTATGCTGCTGTAACAACACACATTAGTTGCATGTGCAGAAAACAGGAGCTCCAGAAAACAACATTTTTACACTGTAAATCATGTTTTCTGCACAAAAATGGGTTTCTCTACACACAAACACCCCTTTTTGGCAGAATGAATCCTGAATTATAAATAGTCATTAAAAACTGTGCAGTTTTTGAGGGCGTTTCTCACAAAGGGGAAGGAAAAATAGTAAAATAATTCATTCTTGCCTACTAGAAAGAATTTTATGAAGATTTACATCTCTAATTTTAACAGGTAGCTGTAAAACCTGGCCATGGCAAATTGTTGGGTTATCTAGCAATCATGCATGCATTTTCAATGTGGGATGGTTTATGTAGTTAGTTTTGTTTGTTGCTTAGTAACCTGAAGCCAAAGCTGCATTTCAGAGTTGATGGCACCATTTTAGGGGTTTTGCATGTGATGTGGGAAATGGGAGTATACTTCCTGAAGACATACAGGAAGTTACATATGCCTTTTAGAATTTGGGGCATAAAAGAAGAGACTTTATTTTGTTCTCTTCACCTCTTCCTGCCTCTTCATCCAGCCATGCTGCCTGATGTTACTTCTTGTTAAGAGATATGTAGTATTCTTTTGGAACTAAGATGTTTTTACCTGTATGACCATCATCATACAAGATTGTGAGTAAACATATTTTTATTATTTTACTTTTGATGTCTCTGATGTTATTTTATGCACATGACTCTTTTAAAAGGAAAGAGAGGCTGACTATTTTGCTTTTTCTCACCTCTGCTCACATAAACTCCTAGACTTTTTTGTTACTCTGCACCAATATCTAACCATATTGGTATCATAATCCTAACAGGTTATGAATATATTCCTAATACAAATGGCAAAAGGCAGGCAACTGCTATGTTGGCTAAGCACATCTCTGATATTGAATACCTAATCTATTCCAGACCACAACAATTTTCACAAAGAAAAATGAAAGTTACTGAGTTTATAGAGCTATGCATTCAAACAAGTACTCTGGCAAAAACAACAGGAATAAAATCATAGTCTAGGTGAGCAAAACTCACCTGTTCCCTGTCTTCTCTGAAAAGCCAAGCCCAAATTTCATCAGAAAGAAAAAATCCCCTGTGACATGAATTTGGAGAGAAGGCAAGAAGTTGTCTATAGTTACCACCTTCAAAAATAGTTGAGACTCAGCATTATTTTGTAGATCTCCTGTCTGAAACTTGCACTGCATCACTACCACCATCAACAAACTGATGAGTCTTGCTTCACTCAGATAATTCCCTTTCCCAGTCCTAAAAATGGCAGGGAGTAATACCCCCTATCTTCAACTTGGTAAACAGGTGTCACAAAAAGTTGGCTCTACCTACAGATTCTATTGCTATCCAATTTCTTGGGGAGACAGAACTAGATGAATTTATTTATTTATTTGTCATCCTATTGTGACTTGTATCTCATGTGATTGTGCAAATACTTATGTAAGACATGTTTCCTAAACCTAAGAATAAGAAACTTCCCTAAGATCAGGATGGAGTTAACTCTTGTATTGTATTCCTTTCTGTTCTTCACTAGACAACCCTGCGAGTTACACAAGACAATGCAAATACAACCCTTACAAAGACATCCTCCAAGTTAACACCACTGTAACACAGAGGGGTACCTTTTTGACTACTTGGCTCCCTTTGACATTAATAGAAGTTTCACAGCTAAATCCCTACGCTCTAATCTGACAAATTTATCCAAATGGAAAATTACACTCCACACGCCTTCATTCAAAAACAGGACATGTTCTGCAATGTAACAGCACATGCGCTGCTAATCAGCATTTAACATGGAGATCCTATTTCATGCTTTTAATCTCCAAAGTAGAGCAGAAAAAGTCTGCTGTGTCTGAAGTGTGGAGCCGGTTGAGTTATTCATTGTGAAGAAATTAGCCCCTTCCTATTCACAAGCCATTCAGAAAATGATCTTTGATTTCTGGGAATGTAATTGTTATTCATAAGATCTGTCAAATAGTCTGAAAATGATTTTTTAAGGTTATATGGGTAGCTTGAGGGCGTCTGTTTCACAATTTGATAAAGCGTTGTGTACTATGTATCGCAAAGCAGAGTTCCTGTTATCCACTCTCTTTGGAAGTTCTCAAAATGTAAAATGTATTTAAAAGAGTAGATAATTATTTGTTTAGAGATCTCTATTTTGTGCACAACTGAGAGTCAATTCACATTATCTTTCTACACATGACCAGATAGAGGTATGTATTGCTCCTATCTTATGTCCTATCAAATACAGGGACATATATTTCTAAATAAACATGCATTTGGTTACATTGCTAAACAACCTGTTTCCCACATAGGTGAGATAATCTAGACTGGAAACATCTGCAACAGCAGAAGCAACTTAGCATTGTGGTCATAATTATTCAGTACAAAAGAATTTTGGATAAATTGGAATGCAGTTTACACTCACTTGGGATTATAAAAATATATAAATACATTATATATTAGGCATTAGAAAATAGTCTAAACATAGAGATATGTTTAAAGCCTTAATGTTGGCTTATTTAACAGCTTCATTTATCTCTGACTAGGTTAAGAGGAGATGATGGTGGTGACTATGTCCAAAGGTGGTGATATTATGGAGCTCTTCACACACATTGTGGTGAATCAGACAGTGCCCAGTGTGGGACTTGCGGAACCCATTGTCCCATGCTCTGCATTGCCCAACATGACAGTCACCACATCCCATGGGGAGAACCGTTGGCTGACCAGCTTCCCCCGCATTGTCTCAAAGGCAACACAGGTAGCCTTCCATGTTGCCGCTGCAGCAGCATGTGCCAGATCTTCTACAGTTTTACGATGGAGCCCTGCCGGAAGTAGTAGAACATCATCTGATGGGAGCTGGCAGGCTCTGTTGTAAAACTATAGAACAGTGGTTCTCAACCTGTGGGTCCCTAGGTGTTTTGGCCTATAACTCCCAGAAATCCCAGTCAGTTTACCAGCTATTAGGATTTCTGGGAGTTGAAGGCCAAAACATCTGGGGACCCACAGGTTGAGAACCACTGCTACAGAAGATCCGACACATGCCACTGAAACTAAGCCCATCCAATGAGGTAATAAGAGGCCTCCTTTCTCACTGACTGTCTTTTTCTGGACTGATTCTGGGATATTCTGTGAGGGTGGTTCAGGAAGGACAAGTCACTGCCCCCTAAGAAATTACATTTCCCATGATTCTTTGGAAGAAGTCATACAAGTGAAACCAGTTTACTGTTTTGATATGGGCTGTTCTTTTTCTCCCTATCCTAGTTATTCACAGAGGCCAGTGCATCTATAGCATGACCTTCTTAGTTAGGCTTAATAAAATAATCTCTGCGTGTTCATTTGTGTGGACACATGCACAAAAATATGTCATCTTTATCAATGACTCGATGAAGGGCTAGAAGGCATGATCATCAAGTTTGCAGGCAACACCAAATTGGGAGGGGTAGCCAATACTCCAGAAGATAGGAGCAGAATTCAAAACAATCTTAACAGATTAGATAGATGGGCGAAACTAACAAAATTAAGTTCATCAGGGACAAATGCAAGATACTCCACTTAGGCAGAAATAATGAAATGCAAAGATACAGAATGGGGGATGCCTGGCTCGACAGCAGTACGTGTGAAAAGGATCTTGGAGTCCTTGTGGACAGGAAGGCAAACATGAGCCAACAATGTGATGCAGCGGCTAAAAAAGCCAATGGGATTTTGGCCTGCATCAATAGGGGAATAGCGTCTAGATCCAGGGAAGTCATGCTACCCCTCTATTCTGCCTTGGTCAAACCACACCTGGAATACTGTGTCCAATTCTGGGCACCACAATTGAAGGGAGATGTTGACAAGCTAGAATGTGTCCAGAGGAGGGCGACTAAAATGATCAAGGGTCTGGAGAACAAGCCCTATGAGGAGCGGCTTAAAGAGCTGGGCATGTTTAGCCTGTAGAAGAGAAGGCTGAGAGGAGACATGATAGCTATGTATAAATATGTGAGGGGAAGTCATAGGGAGGAGGGAGCAGGGTTGTTTTCTGCTGCCCTGGAGATTAGGACGTAGAACAATGGCTTCAAACAACAGGAAAGGAAATTCCACCTGAACATTAGGAAGAAATTCCTCACTGTGAGAGCTGTTCGGCAATGGAACTTTCTGCCCTGGAGTGTGGTGGAGGCTCCTTCTTTGGAGGCTTCTTCTTTGGAGGCTTTTAAACAGAGGCTGGATGGCCATCTGTCGGGGGTGCTTTGAATGCGATTTCCTGCTTCTTGGCAGGGGATTGGACTGGATGGCCCATGAGATCTCTTCCAACTCTATTATTCTATGATAATTCCCAGACACTTGTTTAGTTGCTAATAGTGTTTTCAGTTGAAATGAACATAGCTTTCAATGCTGACAGGAGACCTACAGATTGGGGAGTGGGACTCCCATGTCAAAATGATCTTATTCATTCTAATTTACCCTACACTTTTCAGCTAAAAGCTTTGATGAGAAAAAGGGAAGGCAGTACCATATTATGCAGTTGTACCTCTCTGGGGAGCCATCTTGCTGAGGAACGTCAGGCGCCATATGAAAGTTTCCAAGAATCTTCTATAGGGAGCAAGGAGTCTTTAAAGCTGTGAGAACTATGATATCTCCAGAGACATTATTTTTGTATACCTTACTAAATCAACTACAGAGTCACTGAGCCAGGCTAGCCTGTGGCAGATCTTTGAGCAATGTAAGGGACACACAGAGACACACACACCATACGTCTTGCAGTATAAAGGTGTTTTTTGCCCTTTAAAATGAACAAATCAGGTTTAAAGAAAACACAACACCATGCAAATAGCTAGGGAATGAGCCAGAGCCCCAACAGAAGTTTACAATTCACAAAGCAGGTTTTTTTTTTATTTTTTAAAGAAGTGATTTCAGTAATGTGTTTGATTTACACATCTAGAGAGACGGACCCACCACCAGCAGGGAACGGAGCTTCAGCTGAGTGAAGCAAATGAATGTGGTCCCACTTAGGAGAGTGCTATTGCCACAGCCTCTATAGTAGATTCATATTTCTTCTCAGAGCTAAAAATACCTTTATATTTGAAGACTCTCCTTTGAGTTTACATCCCTCAGGACGACAGCGCTGAACTGCCTGGAGGGGCTTTTGTGAACAGAGAACTCACTAAATGTGATCACAACATACTTTACAGCATGAGGTGAGTCCCAGGGGAATCTCCCACATAAAATTCCTAAACACTGAGGAGAGGTAAAGCTGTCTGTCTAATCTATGGAAATGCAAGTTTTCAGACACTGTCAAAATGGAATTTTAAAGAACAAACTCACTTTAAAAGACCAGACTTTCTTATTTTTTTTCTCTCTCTCTCTCTCTTTCCTCCAAGTGGAAGAAAGAAAAGGGAGCGGGAGAGAATAAAACACCTACCACACCAACCTGATTATCTCTTCCTAAATTTCATACATAGTAATTATTGAATAGCCTGTGCATCCAAATTACTTAGAATAAATTGTCAAAGTAAATTGGCTATTCTTTCAACATTGGTAAATTATTCTTCTATTGTGAATGCTGGCCTGATAATTCAAATACCGTAATTTTCATTTACTTAATATCTTTGACATTTTTGCAATAACTACTATGTCATTTATTTTACAAACCTCTTAGGTACTTGTTATTATATGGCGAGGCTGGTCCTTTAGGTTTAAAACAAGAGAATCAATGAATAGGAGATAGAGGTGATATAAAAGGTAGCTCTGAAAAAAATTTAACAGGGCCTGGAAGACAAAGTTATATTCACAATGAGTGTTACCTGTTAGGAGATTTTCTTAGCTTGATTCTAATTTCACAATGGGGTTAAACTGAAGCAACTGAGGGTCAGACTCAAGTATTGTAAACATGTGCACTTGCTTAGTATAATGCTGTCTGCTCTTGTCCTGTGTGACTCTAATGGCAGGTGCTAGTTCATATTTATGTCCACAGTCTCAGAAAATTCAGAGATCATACTATGATCCTTTCTGTACAAAGGTCAATGCAATCTATAAGATCTGTTGCCCAGCACTGAATGTATGCACACATATATCTACACACACGTATTCACATACACACACATCATGCCTGACCATACCAGATTTGCCATGCTTCATTGCAAAGTTAGTTATAGTGTTGGAGACTAGCCTGGAGGGGAAGTAAAGGAGAGAATTCCAAGAGAGCAATAAAACAAGCCTTTTTATTATCACAGTTGATGATAAGGCAAAACAGCCATAGGTACCCACTTCAGTGGGTCCACACCATGCAAATGGCCGTCACAACATGTGTGTAGCAAACAAAGAATTTATATCTCGGCTTATCTAAAATTGACCAATGGCTGAGGATCTTACTCACCTTTCACACCTACTTGGCACAAGTGATACCAATGACCTAACTTGTTTACTCTGAGCTCTCTTCTTCTTTTGGAATTTCCTGGAGAAAGGCACCAGCTCACAGGAAGGAAGGGGCATATGCACAGGTAAAGCTACATAGCCAATAGCTTACTATTTTTCTGTCTTATGGTCCCTCCAATAGCATAAGAAGAGTAAGCTTATTTCCCATTGCATAGGTTATAACTTGACACTGTTATACCATAATTGCATTTTTTCTTAGAGCTTATCACACAATCTCATGGCTTTCCCAGTATTATTCTGTGCTGTATCACTACTGGGTCATTTAACAAATAATCTTTTCCCACTTGAAATAGATTGACCCCTATCCTTCTGTGGTTTGGTAACCACTTTGGTTTTAAAGCTTCCTTGTGATACTGGAAGCATAGCAGGTGGAATGTAGTGTGGTTTTGTTGCTCCTTTTTTTTGAGGATTTCCTAGGGATATCTAGCAGGGAAATCCCAAACTATTTCCAATGGTTGAATTGGGAAGAGATTGGAGCCCCCTTCCACACTGCCATATAATCCAGATTATCAAAGCAGATAATCCACATTATCTGCTTTGGACAGGATTATCTGAGTCTACACTGCCATGTAATCCTGTTTCAAAGCAGATAATCTGGGGTCTGCAATTTCAAAGAATTACAAAGAGAACTGCTAAAGGTTTGTTCTTCAGCAAATTTTTAACATTTTTTTCTAAACGGGGGGAATTCAGTTGTCCCTCCATAGCCATGGACTGCGATTCCACAGATTTTGTCATTTCATAAAAAGGCTGTTATTTTATTTATTTTATTTATTTAAAACAATTATATTCTGCCCTTCTCACCCTGAAGGGGACTCAGGGCAGAGCACAACATATATATGGCAAACATTCAATGTCAGAACATAAAATAAACCATAAATATACATAAACACTATTTGACTATCCCATTGTATGCAATGGGGTTTGAGCATCCATGGATTTTAGAATCCACAGTGGTTCTGGAACCAAACCCCAGCAGATACCAAGGGCTCTCTGTAGTGCAGTATCATTTATTTTTATCCCGCTTTTCTCCTGATTCTATTCTACTCTATTCTATTTGTCATCTACTTCTTTGGGCTTCACACAAATCTGCCATTTGCATGATCCTGTGCTTTCCTTTTCCATTTCTGGTTGAATAGCTTAACCATTGGTTCATCCCATTGAGTATGAAGTCTGCTCAAGGGCCGCTTGTCTCTTGGTATCCAGTTAGTTAGTCTCCATGTCCATCAGTTGTCTTTTGTTCATGCTATATACCCTGCTCATTTGCTTTTTGCCTCATAGATCCCATTGACTATGTTGCGTACTCCAGTTCTTTGATGCAGTTCTTTATTGCTGACTTTATCTCATATTGTCACGTCACACATCATTCTTTCCATTGCTCTCTGAGATACTGCCAGTTTTTCCTCCTCTAACTTTGTTGTTGCCCATGTTTCAGATGCATATAACATTGCCAGTAGAATTGTAGTGTTGAAGATATTTGCTCTGACCTTCATTGGCAGCTTAGCATCTGTTTGCACTATTCAGGTTAGGTTAAAGACCATGCCTTGCATCTTCTTGCCCATTCTCCATTTGCCAATTTATTCAACTGTACTTGTTGACCAAGATATACATATTCAGTCACTTCCTCAATTTCATATCCATTTATAATGATGTGGCCCTGGTCACATGGATCATTTTTCATCCTTTTCATTTTCTTCAAGTTCATTTCCAGTCCTACGGATTTTGAGAGTTGAGCTAGTTGTTGGAGATCATGTTGGAAATCTTCAGAATTTTTGGCGAAAAGGATGCAATCGTCTGCGATTTCTCCTGATATAGGTATTAATGCCCAGAGGCAATATATGATTTAGGAAAAAGTTAAAAATTAAAGGCTAAATATCCAAAACTATGAAAAGCAATATACAAAAGCAGGCATGTCTTGTTTTGAAAGAAAAAAAGGTATAGACAAAATTGTGGAAGTGATGTAGTATATGTTTATCTCCCTCATCTGGGTGGAAAGTGGGGATGGTTCCATAATAGTATTGTTATGTAATCACACATAGAATTATAGAATCATAGAGTAGTAGAGTTGGAAGAGACCTTACAGGCCATCCAGTCCAACCCACTGCAAGAAGCAGGAAAATCTCATTCAAAGCACCCCTGACAGATGGGGTGCTTTGAACACAATTGCATAATTGCACAATTACAGCTTCTGGAACATTTCTTTTTAAAAAACAAACCAAGGCCAATCAGGGAGCAGGAAGTACAGCAAAAAGGGTGGAATACATGATACTGTCATATTTCAGGTGTGATAAACCATGCACAGAAACTAAAGGCATTGAAGCACAAATGCAGTGATATATGAACCAATGCACTGAGTACTTTTATGAATGAAGGAGAAGTAGTTTTCAAAATGACCTTAAACAACTGAATAGTCTGAGAAGCACCTGTCAGTTACAACTGTAATGGAAGATAGCTTATTTTGCAAGGGATGGGTGATTAGTTACATTTAACTAGTTGCTTTCCGAGGTCTGAAGCCCAACCTGAGAAAATGGAAGTGAGGGGAGCATCGTATCAGCATCTACTTTTGAATGTTCCTAAGCTTTGTAGGCATTCCTGAAGACAATACAAGGCTCACAAAAAGAATGAAAGAACCGGACTTCCGGGTGAGCGCAATGGCGACGGACGCGGGCTCCTAGGGCTCTGGGAACCACAACTCGATACCGGCGTCTATCGGGGACTCCAAACCCCGGTCCTGCCGTGGATTGAAACGACAGGGGTTTGCGAAGCCAAGGTCTACTCCCGACGACCCCAAAGATCTGCCGTTCCTCAAGAACGGCGGTTCGAGTGGGTCCGGGATCCCTGGCCAGCAAGACGCGGTTCGAGAAGCAGGAAATTTTTCCAGCACAAGCCGCGCGCCGCGCTCACTTCAACAACAGCACGGAGAATACAAGAATACACTAAAATCGGGCACAGGGGGAACCCGGTAAAAGTGTAAGTAAGTTCTGTTGGGTCGCTAACTTCCTCATTAGTTCGGGAGGTGGAAATAGGAAAAATAAAAATAAGAAGAATAATAACGATAGATTTAATGCGAGTTGGCTGAATGGTTGTAAAGTAGTAAGCTTGTCTACCCGACCAAGCCGAGAGATATAATAAAAGCGGACTAAGAAGGGACAGTCATCGGCCATAACTAGCGATCTCTTCTTTCTCTATATATTGGTAGCAATTTAAAACCGGGAAAACAAAAGAGAAAAGCCAACCGTCGGCCATCAGTTTTGCAAGGGCTCCGATATTAAGGCAGCGAATAAGAGATAACAGCACAAGGACTGACCTTGGAAGAACTACGGATCAGTGGTGTTGTGTCTCCAGCACTCAACTCCCACGCGCCCAGCAAGAGGTGGAGAGAAGTCCCCACCCCGAGCCGGAAGCGAGTCGCTCCTGCATCAGGAAGCGAGGGAACACTAACGAGTGAACACACACCATAGAGCGGCGGCATAGAAATCATTCCTTGGAAGGCTGTTTCGCAAGCGTGCCTCGTAGAGGTAAAATAACAAAACAAACTGCCATCTAGACCGACAAGTACACACTGTTTGGAGCCTTTAGCCGTGGCGATTGGGCGGTTGGGCGGTGCTCTATGTTAATGCCCAACCATTAAAAACAGAAATCACGAACAACATAAAGCCCCAGATACCAGCAGAACCAAGGGGGAGACAGTAAGATAAGACCTCAAAGAAAAGAGATACGGCAGGCGCTACTCCCTGGCCCGATAAGTAGACCAAGAAGCATCCAACCGAAACAATATAATCCAAATAGAATCCATACTTAATACTCAATACAAATTAAACGGAGACCAGAATGGCAACATTCCGTGGAAAATGGGATAAAGACATAAAAGAAGCTAAATCAACGCCAATCCATATCAAACAAACAAGACTTACTTCAAAAGGAAATACATGAAATAGCCCGGAAACAGGATACACAACACAAGATATTACAAGAAGACATGGCGGATCTCAAAAAAGAAATTAAAGAAGAAGTGAATATGATAAAAACGGAAGTAGTAAAAAATATCCAAGAAATCTCGGGATTAAAACTCCAGAATGACAAAATGGAGAAAACACAATTAAAAATGCAAAGGAAATTAGAGACCCTGGAAGCCAAGAACAACAGGATAGAGAAGATACAGGATAAATTAGAACAAAACACTACAGATTTTCAACTAAGACTCAGAAATATACAAGAAGAACCAAAAGAAAATATTAAACAAATTTCAGCTCAGATAATAGCCAAAATTTTAAATTGTACAGAACAGGACGCATTCAAACAAATAGACACAGCCCATAGGATATACACAAACTACGCAAAAAAAAACAAAGTAGCTAGAGATACGATTGTCCATTTTGTAAAAAAAAGCACAAGAGAAGAAGTCTTCCGAGGCTCCAAACGTCAACCAACGATATACAAAGAAAGTAAAATCATGGTATACAAAGAATTCCCGCAATCTACATTAAACAGCAGGAGGAAATATCTGTTCCTAACGGATGAATTGAAACGACTTCAAATTAAATTTAGATGGGAAAGACAAGAAGGATTGATGCTAACGTATAAGGAGGAGAGAGTCTGGATAAAAAGCGAGGAGAAAGCTGATGAATTCTACAGGAAATTAAAAAGGACATATTACAAAAAACCAAGCAACAACCACTGAGCCTGGAAAAGAATCCAAAGCAGGCAAAGAAAAGAAGACAAGACTCTCCCAAAGAGATACAGACAGCCCTGTTTAATGAAGATACTGAAGATAATCCAGAGGAAGACGGGGAGGAAGAAGAAGAAGGCGCAGTGAGTGATATATATTTTGATGACTAATTTACCAGGTGCAATAAGAATCTTTACAAACAATGTAAACGGTTTAAATTAAAAAATTAAAAAAAAAGATTATTTAATAACTTAAGGAAAAATAATTATGACATCATAGCGCTACAGGAGACACATATAGCCGTTAAAAATGCTAATTATCTAATAAACAATAGCTTAGGGAAAGCCTTCCACTCCTTAGACAAAAAAAAAAAAACGGGGAGTAACTCTATATATAGCAGAAAAATTCAACCCGGTGGAAGAATTCAGGGACCATGAAGGTAGGATCATCGCAGTTAAAATATTAATGGGTAAAGAATCTATATTAATATGTAACATTTACATGCCAAACGGCCCAAAACAGAATTTTGTTAAACAATTAAGAATTAAGATTAATGAGATAGAATTTGATCACCTATTGATAATGGGTGATTTTAATGGGGTCATCGACTTCAAAATGGATAAATCATCACATAATAAGAACAACAAAAAAAATATTAAAAACTCTCTTCCGAGAAACCTATTTCAACTCATGAATGAATTTGATTTATGGGACATTTGGAGACTAAAGAATCCCAACCAAAGAGACTACACATATTACTCGAGCAGACATCAGGTATGGACCAGAATCGATATGATCTGGACCTCCAAAAGCCTAGCACCCAAGATTGAAGAAATGAAAATACAGGCAAGGGATCTCTCGGACCACTGCCCCATAACGATGTCAATAAATAAGAAAGACCATAGAGTAAATTGGAGATTAGATAATAATTTGATTAAACAGAAGCAAGATATCGAAAACTTAAAGCAGTTAACTAAAGAATATTTCCAGTTAAATGATAATGAAAATGTCGCCCCACAAATTGTGTGGGACGCATATAAGGCGGTGGCAAGAGGCTTCTTTATACAACAAAAAGCAAGGAAAAACAAAATCAAAAACCAAAAATTACGATCACTCCAAGAAGAACTAGAGAAACTCTAGCAAAGATTAAAAATAAACCCTAAGGAAACTAACATACTCGTAAAAATAAAACGATTACAAAAAGAAAGGACCAATATACAATTAGAAACCCTAGCCAATCAATTAAAATGGACGAGACAAAACTCATTTGAAAATGCAAATAAACCGGGGAAATGGCTTGCCAGAATAATTAGGAAAAAGAAAAACAAACAACAAATTATTAAAATCAGTGCAATGGAAAAGGAGGTGTTTACAGACGACGAAATTAAAGCAGAATTCCTGAATTACTATAAGAATTTATACAAAAAAGAAATAGTTAACCCAGAAGAGATAACAAGTTACATATGCAGACAAAAACTACAAAAAATATCCGATACCCAAAGACTAATCCTGAATAAAGAAATTACCGAAGAAGAAATTAAAAAAGCCATCCAGGACTTAAAATCAGGCAAATCACCAGGCCCAGACGGCTTTATAGCCGAGTTCTATAAAATTGAACAAATAGAAGTAATCCATTTTTTAAAGAAAATCATGAATATAGCATTAAAGGAAGGTAAAATCCCTGACTCATGGAAACAAGCAGAAATAACTCTAATCCATAAAGACGGAACAGACTCGAGTAATGTAAGGAATTATCGGCCCATATCATTACTGAATAACGATTACAAAATTTATACGAAAATCCTTGCTGAAAGATTTACATTTTTTTTAAGAGACTGGATCTCAGAAGACCAAGCAGGTTTCTTACCCAACCGTAGTACTAAAGATAATATTAGAATTATTCTGGATGCTATAGAATATTATGACCAAAACCATCAAAAGGAAGTGGGATTCTTATCACTAGATGCGGAGAAAGCCTTTGATAACGTCAATTGGGAATTTTTCAAATCTTTATTTGCAGAGTTAGATATGGGAATTTTCTTTCAAAACGGGATAAATGCAATTTACTCTAATCAATTTGCAAAAATTAAAGTCAATAATGTGTACACTGATAATTTTGTAATACAAAAAGGAACAAGGCAAGGCTGTCCGCTCTCCCCCCTAATTTTCATATTTACGCTAGAAATTTTGATGAGAGCAATAAAAGAGGATAAAAACTTAATGGGCATTAAAATTGGAAATCAAGAGCTAAAACTACGCGCCTTTGCCGACGATGTTATATGCATATTAGAGAATCCCAACGAGACTATCAAGGACTGGCTAAGAAAGATTGAGGAATTTGGCGTATTAGCGGGTTTCAAAATAAATGCTAATAAGACAACAATACTTACAAAAAATATGACAAAAAAGAAACAACACGAACTAAAAGCGACCGCGGGATTAGAAATCGTCAATAAAATTAAATATTTAGGCATTTGGATTACAAATAGAAATAATCAACTTTTAGAACTAAACTATAGGACAAAATGGCAAGAGATAAAAAGAGACATAGAGGGCTGGAAGCATTTAAAGATATCACTCATGGGAAGAATAGCTATAATTAAAATGAACATTCTGCCCAAACTGCTATATTTGTTCCGTAATATCCCCATTATTAGAGGGAAAAAACTATTTGTCGAATGGAACCGGGAAATTAATAAATTCATCTGGCAAAACAAAAAGCCAAGAATCAAATTCTCCACTATGATTACACCCAAAGAAAGAGGGGGCTTCGATGTACCAAGTCTACAATTATATCATGATGCCTGTGCGCTAGAATGGACAATAGATTGGGTAAAATTAGAAAAAATTAAACTACTAACAATAGAAGGATTTAACTTGCGCTGGGGCTGGCATGGATACCTATGGCAAGAAAAAGAAAAAGTAGATAAACAATTTGGAAACCATTTTGTAAGATCAGCCCTAATTGGAATCTGGAAAAAGTATAAGAGATATCTATATGAAAAAACCCCCCTCTGGTTCGCCCCTTTAGAAGCCACACAGCGGAGACTACTAGGATGGCAAAAATGGCCCACGTATAGAGAAGTCATTAAAATAGGTAACATGCCGGGAGTCGCACCCCCCTTAAAGGACATAGAGGAAATTAAAAAACAGTATAAGAACATTACATGGCTCCAATACTATCAATTAAAAGAGTGTTATAAAAGAGATAAGGAAATTGGCTTTAACACAAACACTAATTTCTGGGATATTTTACTTAAAAGAGAAAAAAAAATTATAACACTAATCTATAATAAAATACTAGAATGGAATACGGAAATGAACATAATTAAAGACTCGATGCTAAACTGGTCTAGAAATATTGGTAGACCGATAATGTTGGACGAATGGGAAACTATTTGGAACAAGAATACGAAATTATGTTACTCTATTGAATTAAAGGAGAACTGGCTAAAAACTATACACAGGTGGTATATAACACCCAAAAAATTAGGTCTTATGTATAAAGATAGTTGCAAGAATTGCTGGCACTGTGGAAAACAAGTGGGCTCATATTTCCACATGTGGTGGGGATGTAAGATAATTAAAAAATTTTGGTTAATAATCCATAGAGAATGTAAAAGAATTTTTAAAGTTAATTTTGAATGTAAACCCGAATACTTCCTTTTAGGCCTATATAATTTCAAAACAGAGAAAATTGATAACCCAGAAATAGGGAAAAATAACAAACAGAAACTATTTATTTACGCTATCACTGCAGCTAGAATAGTACTAGCCAGAAACTGGAAAGAAGGGAAAAATCTCAGCAAAGAAGAATGGATGGAAAAATTATTGGACATCAGAAACATGGACAGACTGACCTTTCTTCTTAAAAAATCTACGGGACAACCAATGAAGGAAACAAACTGGATACTCTTAGACAACTACCTACAAGAGACAACGTTCTGATGTGAAACATGGACTGGAAGTTAGAAGATCGGAAGTCTCCCTCTAATCCCCCTCCTCCATACCCCTTTCTACCCCTCAACCTTCCCCTCCTCCCAACAGAGCCCTCCCCCCTCCCTTTTTACCACCTTTACCCCCACACCAGCCCCCCCTTCCTATGTTTCCCCATATCCTCCTATTATGGAAACCTTGCTTTTTCAGCCCACCCCCCCCTCTTTCCTCTCATTCTTTCCCCTTCCCCTCTATGCCGATGTTAACCACCAAAACTTAATAAAAATTATTTAAAAAAAAAAAAGAATGAAAGAACCTTTGTTCCATTACAGTGCTGGCACACAAACAAAATTGGGCTACCAGACGTCCAGCTTTTGTAGATGATAAATGACCAGTATAGCATTTCAATTATGGTGCCCCTTTACTCCTTTAAAAGAACAGAACAGTAAAGACAACTGATTTGACCAACGTCATACTGTTGGGTTTATTTTGTATCTTCTTGACTGGGAAATACTTCAAGGAATAAACTCAATAGTATGAGGTTGGACCTGTGGGAGGAAAGCTGCTGTAAAATTGAAAGGAGCCTTAGATGACCTCTTACAAAAAGATGATATTATGTCAGGGAAAGGTTCTCCGCTAAGGGCAGAAAAAAGAGAATTGAAATTAACAAGTTTTACATAATGAAGGCAAGTAAATTAATTAACTGTGTTGCCAGATTTCTGGACTTTGCACTGATAAGCATCACTAGCTGTCTGATGAAATAGCATTCGGGGATTTCATATTCCTTACTTCATTCTGGAAAACATGAGTGACACATATTTTTGTCTATAAAATAAAATTAGCCTTGTCTGCTTTCAGCCCTGACAAATCTCACTCTTGACAACAGTTAGGGATTTTCTGAATTTTCAGTTGCCCCATCCACATTTGTCAATGGAGGTATATTAAAAATCACCCAGCTCTTCTATCATCACAGCCAGCACACGCGGCGGGGGGAGGGGGGGTGAGCAAAAGACTTTGTTAAAATGTTAGGTGAAGCTTAATAGAGTTATCATTATTGTGGCCTTCATATCTACATTACAATTTTGTCACCAGCTCAATGGTAATATCTCGAAATCCCCTTAAAATAAAAACAAGCGAGCGCGTTATGAAATTACAGCCAGGACAGATGGCCAGATCCTGTCATTGGAAATAAAAGTAATGTTATAAGTGTATAACTCCATTGGGGAAATTGAGTACCATAATAAAGTAGACTTCCACTTTCCGCAATGAAATTCAATGACTGTTGAGGAGTTTAGGGTTTAGAAAATTGAAAAATGAAACCTTTGGTTTTTCGCTGCTGTTTGATGATGTGTAGCAAGTCCCTTTATGGACTGAGGCTAACATCCAAATAGTAACAAGCTTGCAGTGAATAGAGCCCGTAGAGGATAAGCTACTAAATCTTGCAATAAAAGCTGTGTGATTTACAGTAAATTCCACAGGGCTGACAGCACCACAGCTGAGGGCATAAACACTTCTTTCATGGCTGAGGCTTCAGTCAGCTCTGTCTGCTGTGAAGTACAATTGAGCAGTGAGGCATGCTGCTTACCAGCAATGACTTTGATAAATAACTAGGAAGTCCCACTGTTGGCTTAAAACTAGAAGTTGTTCAGTTGCAATTCTGCATTTGTCCTGCTTTAATGGGTATGGAAGTGGCTTTAGCTGTAATCTGTCAGTGATTGATTAGGCCTTCCTGAGTCCCTTCTCCGCTCGGTTTGCAGCTCCGTGGCTCTCTCTGCAGTTAAAAAAACAAAATTGGTACATATCTGATTGCCCTCTTATGAGGAAAGTAAACACGCTTAATTCTGCTCAAGTGAGTGTGAGTCAAATGGCCACAGCTGATAAATTGTGGACAACAAGGCGACATATTTTAACAACCAGGCACAGTGGCTCCGGTGTTCTCAGGTGCATGGCCATTTAGAATTCCCATCAACATACAGTTTTTTATATGTGGGGTAAATACATGGGGTCACCAGAGGTTGACATGTGACTTGAAGGAACATATACGCAGACAAAGAAGAGGGAGAAGAATGTGGAGGGCTCTGAAGCAGGTAAAATAGAGTGCTATGTAAACTAGTCATAGCATTAATTAAAGATATGAACATGATAAGAAGGAATCAGATAGTTGAAGAAACATAAAATAAGAAGCTGGTTTATTTATGTCCCCATCATAATTTCTGCCTACAACACAACCTCCCAGGCAGAGATTTTTAAGTCTGTTCCTGGGCTTATTTGGGGTGCTGATTCAGAAAATTGCATTGGATAGACTGCATCAGCTCTAGTTTCTTAGATATGTTTATGATTTTCTATGCGTGAGCACTGAGCAGATGACAACTGGTAGATGGTAGTGGTGTGCATTCAGGTGTTGCACCCCAAGGCAGCGTGAGCACTGGAAACCAAACAGAGACCAATAATCATATAATATCTTTATTAAAACAATAATAAATCCAGGAAAGAATAAGTGGAAAGGATGAGTGAGCAATAGTCCTTTAAGACATGGTATGAATTATTCTAAAGAGTTGAAGAGATGTGTCCAATATTATTGTCCAATGTCCAGAAACCGAAACACGCTCAAAACTGTTGGGAAGTTCTTGAGCGGGGAAACAACAAGAAAGCAGGAGTGAATAACAAGGTCCAAAGTCACTAGGAAGTCTTGGATATCAAAGCAAGCAGAGGATGAAGCTAAAAGCAATCTGGATTCAGGAACAAGGCAAGGACGTGAATTTACTCCGGATTAAATCGGGAGTCGCGGCTTGGCTTGACCGCCAGGAACAGGAGACTTGGCTTCGTGAAATCAGGGAACTGGAAACGGTGAAGTGTTCTCAGACGTTGCTACGCTGACACCACGAATTGTTCACAGTGCAAGACACTTTTATGGAACTTAGATCTAATCACAACGAAGGGAAACCAACTCGCCAAAGGTTCCCAAGGAAATCTCCTATCCAGTATCCCCTCTAGATGCCAAACGTTGACTCCTTCGAAGCTCCTGTTTCTCTGATCTCTGGTGATGCAAAAATTCTGTTAAAGGATACATTCCCTGGGGAACTTGGGACATCTGGTTCTACCATGGGAGTAATGTTTTCAGTATCTCTCCCAATTAAGGAAGCTTCGGAGCTATCCACAGCTGGGGTCTGTAATTGGAAGGAGCTCGGAGAACTGGGTAAAAAATCAGAATAAGCTTCATCCTGGTCAAAGTTCATTTCTGAACCAGGTTCAGAACCCAAAGGTGGCTGGGGTATAACATCGGGACTTACTTTGATCCTTTTCATGTCCCGGTTTTTTTTGGGGGCCCTGATTCATTTTCGTCTGAGCCTCCTGAAATCAGGAGGTCAGACATTTCATTTTTGTTTTCTGGGCTGAAAGATCTGTTTTCTTTTGGCTCATTATTGGGTGGAGTGGGGGATTTTACGTGTAGGCCCAAAGTGCCTGGGCCTACAGGTGCAGGGTTTGGGCCTACACACCCAGGCCTCAGGTGCAGGCTTTGGACCTGTGCACCTGGGCCTTGCAGGACCTGCAGCCGATTACTAAGTTGTAGTGCTCCTTACTCGGCAATCGGCTGCAGGCCATGCAAAGCCTGGGTGCATAGGCCCAAAGCCTGCACCCTACATTGATCCAAAAAGCAGGCTTGGGGCCAATATTGGCTCCCACCTGCCTTTTGTATCAAGTTGATTCTTGTTCCGGGGGGGGGGGGGTTGTCCGTTTCGTGCCATCCGAATGGACGGTACAAAACAGAAACACAAATTAAATGGGACAAATACAGCGCACATGACTATTAGATTGCATATGTTATGTATCTCAAAAACTAAATCTGATAGGGAAAAACTGGTGCCATTTTTTTGGATTCAGCAGGATAAATATACCCAGAAACAATTCTAACGTTTGAGGCACCGAAAGTGTATTGGTGACTGTGCAACATTATCAAGACATAGCACTAAATCTAATTGTTAGTTCCAACTAAAGGTAACCCATTGACTCAATACAATTACATAAATAGAGTCTAAATAGCCAATAGGTTTACTTCAGCTATTGGGTTTAATCTACAATTTTCCCCTGAGTTTGAGGATGAAAAACAAAAAGGGCTTCAAAACTGGGAGTAATTTGTCATTTGTAGATATAATGCTAGCCATTGATATGATTGAGCAAGTGTGCTGTCATGGAATATTAATAAAAAATCAGTTTTTCAAAAGGCAATGCATCTGCAACAGAAAGCCACATGGTGTAGTGGTTTGAATGTTGACTACAACTCTGAGAGACCAGATATACTTAGATGAATATATGCTTAAATGGAAAGGTGTTTTGAAAAAATGCAGGGCACATCGGAAGAGCTTTGTGCATCTACAATGCAGAATTAATGCAGTTTGACATAACTTTTTAATCAACATGTTTGAAGAATAAATGAACAATGTACATATTGGCAAGGAGCGAAAGGAAGTGTAGAAACATTCAGATTCATGATATTAGATTATAAGATGTGATCTCATGATTTAGTATATGATTTTCCCAAACATATTGGATTTGCAACATCTTCAGGCAACAATCTTATTACAAGTGGTCCCCCAAGTTACAAACATCAGACTTACAAACAACTCATAGGTAAGAACAGGGGTGAGACAACAGGCAGTGAGAGAAATCTACCCCTCAGAATGGAAATTCACTCCTGAAAGAGTTACCATGGGAAAAAGGTGTCTGCAGTGAAGCTTTAGCTCTAATCTTAGTTTCCACAGCAATCCAAATTTCTCAAAATCCAATTATCGCAGGGACAGGAGTGAGGTGAAATCTTCTGAACAGGGACACAGACAGCAAAACAAAATGAACACCACAGAGTATTAACCCTTCCCCATGCTATCTAAAGCTGATAGATAGATAGATAGATAGATAGATAGATAGATAGATAGATAGATAGATAGATAGCGATATAGATATAGATATTAGGCCTGGGCAAACAATGAAAAATGTTTCAATACTCATTACAAAATTGGGGGAGGGGGGAGATAATCATTTCTAAAGTATCATCAGGGGTCCATATCATAACTATAACTATATAACAAAAGTTTCATTATTTTTTCGTTAAGTAACTGAGCAAGTGGGAAAGCTTCCGGTGCTTCTTTCTCCCTAATTTTAAAGCTATCAAGATGAAACTTGCTACAATAGTAGAACACATGTATCATTGTTACCCCCCCCCCCCCAATCCCAAGTTTCAGAACATTTCACACATCCAGTCATCCATTGATTTTTGGGAATTTAATTTTTTATGAACAACATATATATATATATATATATATATATATATATATATATATATATATATATATATTAAAAACTACAAGAGCTATCCCCATGAGTTTCTTTTTTCAATGATACAACATTTTCCCTAAGTTTCAGAAGGATTGGCACATCCACTGATTTTTAAGGGAATTTTAACCAACATAAACTTAGTAGTACTATTTCACTGGAAGACCCCAGGAAGCATCCAGTACCACCTCCTTCTGCCAGGCTGGAAGGGCACACTCAAAGCACCCCCAACAGATGTCCATCCAGCCTTTGAAATAATAATAATAATAATAATAATAATAATAATAATAATAATAATAACAACAACAACAACGGGAAAAACTCAGCCGCTATCAGGACTTCAAGATTGAACTTCAAAGACTCTGGCAGAAACCAGTGCAGGTGGTCCCGGTGGTGATGGGCACACTGGGTGTTGTGCCAAAAGATCTCAGCCAGCATTTGGAAACAATAGACATTGACAAAATTACGATCTGTCAACTGCAAAAGGCCACCCTACTGGGATCTGCACGCATCATCCGAAAATACATCACACAGCCCTAGACACTTGGGAAGTGTTCGACTTGTGATTTTGTGAAATGAAATCCAGCATATCTATCTTGTTTGCTGTGTCATACAATAAAATAATAATAATAATAATAATAATAATAATAATAATAATAATAATAATAATAATAATAATAAGAAACCTAGTAGGTAAAGTTTGGAGTTACTGCCACTCACCTTTGCCTTCATCACAAGTTTGATTCAGCTCCTAACAATCCCCTTTTATTTTGAAATCCCTTTAGAGAATGAAGATGGGTTTTCCTACATCATAAGGTAACCAGACTAAAAACAGTAGCAGCAACCATAACAACAAAGAGTGACCTAAATTCTATAGTCATTCCCAACTACAGTAGACCTATGGATTAATATTCCTTGTTATCAGTCTATTTGTGTAAACCATTAATTCTATGGGTTTACTCAAAATGGGACTAGCAGCAGATTTGGGCTAAAAGATCCAGACCAAAAATAACTTAATGTTACATTAAACAACAATTTAAGCATAATTAAATCAAGAATGTTGTATGTTTTGAAAAAAATAGTCTTGATGTTTATACAAGTCTGTAAATGATTCAGTGAATCTCTAGCTGGGACTAGTCCATAATCAAAAGCTTGTTTTAAAAGAAATGTACTCAGTCCTCAGCAAAAAACAAAAACACAGAAGATACTGGAACATCTCAAAGAAAGGGTGTAGACAGATAGGGCACCATCACAGAGAAAGGCTTCTTGTGCATTGCCCCCAATCATGTCCTGTGGCAACAGCATATGCAAAGGAGCCACACCAGCTGATTTGGAGTTGTATTTTATAGCACTAGGACTATATGAAGGATGGATTTTGAAAAATGACATTTAAAATAATATTTGAGGATTTTCTTTTCAGGAAATCCTTTCTTGAAAATCAGGCATATTCAGGGTGACTATCAGGTTGATTTTTATATTTACATAACTATACACTTTCCCCCACAAGAACCCAACTGTTGTAAAACTTTGGCTTTTGACAGCAAGGCTTTAATGCGTATGCAGAGGGAATAGCAGTTAGGAATTCATTTTTCCCTCCTTTAGCAGTTCACCTTGTGTGAAAAGTAACCATGACTTTGTGAGGAAGTTCATGCCCTTTCCTTAAGATTATTTATGGCTTCTTCCTTCACTGGGTGATAATCAGCATAGGATATATTTCTCTCACTTTGAATAGGCCACCTCAAAGAACTATCAAGGAATGTAATAGCACCACACAAGAACCACACGGTCTAGTCAGACTATATGACTTGATTCTAAAATAGTCTTTCTCCGTTTTTTACCCTTTCTGTCTTTTTGAGCAATCAGCTTTGATTTCCCCCCATTCCTTCATCCTTGAAACTGCCCAATTCCGATGACCCACTTGCATTGAATTGTTCCATTGTTGCTTTGGACTTTTACTGAAGCAGAATAGAAAAGAAATACTTTAGGGAACAGGGAGTGTTGTTTTAATGTTTCCAAAAAATCACCATCCACCAAGGATTTAGAAAAAATGTGTGCCCGTAAGCATACATCTAGAGATTTGCATACCTGAAAAACAGCCATTTAAGCAGGAAAAACTATGACCAATCTGAAACAGTCAGTTTTTGTAAATTGCTAGCAGCTGCTCTTTCTTTCTGCATTTATACTCAAGATTTAATGCATGCTCTTAATTAGTAGATGCTGGGAAAAGTTACAAGCATAGCAACGTCAATATAGGTTAGCAATAAAGATAGCGTTATTGATAATGAATAGGCAGAATGAGGCAGTTTTCTCAGGTGGCAAATTCTATGAGGCAGCATCTTCTGCAATCTGGTCATTGTACTATCTGTTTTCCTCTATGTGTGAAATGGCCTCTCCTGCACCCCTTAATCCATACCATCCAATTCTCCCAATTTGGCCAAGCCATTTCTCTTTCAGCTTCAGTAAACAGTTTGCACTCAACTCAGCAAGTGGAAGAAAAGAAGATTTACCAAATTGGCTTGGGCCAAAGTGAACTACTGTAGCCTCTCTTTATATGTGTGTTCTTTGTCCTCAATAATAATAATAATCATCATCATCATCATCATAAGATATACTGCTGGCATTATAAATTGGACACAGGCGGAACTGGACAATTTGGACAGAAAAACAAGAAAACTCATGACCATTCATCATTCACTGCACCCTCGCAGTGATGTTGACTGGCTATATCTGCCTAGAAGATCAGGTGGCAGAGGACTCTTACAAGTCAAACAAGCAGTCAAAGAAGAAGAACATGCCCTGGCAGAATATGTAAAGCAAAGTGAAGAACCTGCTTTGATTGAAGTCAAAAATCAGAAACTCCTCAAAGCACAGCAGACAAAAAATCAGTACAAAAAAGCCACACTACAAACTAGAGCTGACAGCTGGCACAACAAAACATTGCATGGAAAGTTCCTTGACAAAATTGAAGGAAAAGCTGATAAGGAGAAGACCTGGCTCTGGCTCACAAATGGGACCCTGAAGAAGGAGACAGAAGGCCTGATCCTTGCAGCCCAGGAGCAAGCCATCAGAACAAATGCAATTAAGGCCAAGATCGAAAAATCAGCTGATGACCCAAAATGCAGACTGTGCAAGGAAACTGATGAAACCATTGATCATATCCTCAGCTGCTGTAAGAAAATCGCACAGACTGACTACAAATAGAGGTACAACCACGTGGCCCAAATGATCCATTGGAACTTATGCCTCAAGTACCACCTCCCAGCAGCAAAGAACTGGTGGGATAACAAACCTGCAAAAGTATTGGAAAATGAGCACGCAAAGATACTGTGGGACTTCTGAATCCAGACTGACAAAGTTCTGGAACACAACACACCAGACATCACAGTTATGGAAAAGAAAAAGGTTTGGATCATTGATGTCGCCATCCCAGGTGACAGTCGCATTGACGAAAAACAACAGGAAAAACTCAGCCGCTATCAGGACCTCAAGATTGAACTTCAAAGACTCTGGCAGAAACCAGTGCATGTGTTCCCAGTGGTGATCGGCACATTGGGTGCCATGCCAAAAGATCTCAGCTGGCATTTGGAAACAATAGACATTGACAAAATCACGATCTGCCAACTGCAAAAGGCCACCCTACTGGGATCTGCACGCATCATCCGAAAATACATCACATAGTCCTAGACACTTGGGAAGTGTTCGACTTGTGATTTTGTGATACGAAATCCAGCATATCTATCTTGTTTGCTGTGTCATAATAAAACAACAACAACAACAACAACAACTATTATTAATATATAATAACACACAGTGCCACCTGAGGCTCCATGCAGTCATGCCGGCCACATGAGCTGGAGATGTCTATGGACAACGCCGGCTCTTCGACTTAGAAGTGGAGATGAGCACCAACCCCCAGAGTCAGTCACGACTGGACTTAACATCAGGGGAAACCTTTACCTTTTACTAGTCATGTCTCATTATCTAGAAGTGAGGTAAGGATTGTGGAGTTTATGACATTGTTTTAGCTACTTTAACCCTCCAGCAATTTGACACTGAAAGTTCTGGAAGCTGTTCCAGGATACTAAAAAAGATGCACTGGTCATGAACAAATGGAGAGAGAATGCTTCATCCCTGAGCTAGAGACCTTCCTGCTGAAAGTAAGCTGGAGATCATTCCTTCCAACTGTCCCAGTTTGGCAGAGACAGTCCCTATTAATCCTCATTGTCCCACTTTTTCAGTAGTTGAAAAATGTCCCAGTTTCTTCTTCTTACTGTCATTTCCATCCTTCCTCCAAGCTTATTTCTACTAGTGCCAACTGAGTTCAAAGTGCAAAAGCAGTTTGCACTCAATTTTAAGTCTACAAGGGGGCGGTAGGAGAGCAAGGGACAAAACCACCCCTGCTTCTCCTAGTTTGTGAATTCTTCCTCACTAATAACTTCTGCCATCTTGACTACACTGTGATGTTATTTAGCACATATGTTTTGGTTTTCATCTGTGATTTGTTGGATCCTATGGGAGAATCAGCCTTACTTAACTTTCAATTAAAATATGGACCACATGTTACGTGCCTTCAGTGTTAGTTCCTATGTTCAACATTGTACAATGGATATGGTTTCTCTGTCAGCTATGAGAAATCTTTGGTCCTTCAGACATTTTGGTCAACAATAAGAAATTGTGGGAACTTTGGACTCAAACAGCTGGAAGTCATTATTTCCTCACCCTGCTCTATATTCTGGATTAAAAAAATGTTTTCAGTGATCATAAGGAAGAAGCCAGAGACCGATATCAAACCTAGCTGTTACTTGGAAAGGAAATCTGAACTGCATCTGTCCTCTTCTGTGAATCTGTAGGACATACAGATTTAAGCTGGGCAGTTACATAAGGGGGACTCTTGCAGAGGAACAGGTTCTTGCTTGAGACCAGTAAATGGCAACAACTAGTAGCTAATAAGAACCATGTTCGCATATATTTTGTTTAATAGGGATGTGTTTGCCTGGTGACAGAAACTTAAGTGGTGCTTAGCCAGCTGTTAAACTGATTTCTTTTAAAAGAGAGGAAAAAGTCCCCAATCCCCTTCTTTTTTAATATAGAAGTTAACAAATAAAAACTAAGGCAGTAGGAAAAAGATCAAATCCAAATGCAGCGCTGCACTTACATTGTGTGTCTTTGTTTGGTAGGATATTTTAATGCCGTTTTAAGTCTTTTCGGTCGTTGTCTTTTTTTTTTAATGGTCTCTTCTCTTAATTGGAGCAGCCACTTAATCAGCATGACAGACTGTCCACTGATAACCCAATTAACAGGCTTCTACTGTCATCATAAAAAAACATCACGGTAATAATAAATTGTAATTGTTGTGTGCTTCAGCCAGGAGACCTTTTCATACTTAAAAAAAGTGGAGAATTTGTGTCTTGGAAGTGAGTGGGGTAATCTTATAACCAACAGGCAATATAAAAAGTGAAACACCCACCCAGCTTCACTAAACCGCTGCTGGCCAATTTGGTTGAGATTAACAATGCCAGGCCAGGCATGACTAAGGTAAAGGTAAAGGTTTCCCCTGACATTAAGTCTAGTTGTGTCTGACTCTGGGGGGTCATGCTCATCTCAATTTCTAAGCCGAAGAGCCGGCATTGTCCGTAGACACCTCCAAGGTTATGTGGCCGCCAGCATGGAGCTTATTGATCTACTCACATTTGCAAGTTTTTGAACTGCATGAACTGCAATTGCACCTCTCATAGCACACAATTAAAAGCTTCCAAGAGCAACTACTTCTTTCTACCCACCTCATGTGTCTGCATAAGGGAGGGGTGGATTCTTACTAGGGAGGGGATGTGGGGGATTGGGTTAACTATTCACAGAATTATAGCATTATTATTCAACTTAAGTTATATGACTACATCCAATTCTGGGATTTGTCGCAGAGAGAGGGGCATTTAGAATTTCCAGGCAGGCAGAGAGTTTCTCTAGTGCCTCAAACTAAACTGCAAGCCACAGGATTGTATTGGATCCAGCTATGGTAGTTGAATTGGACCACTGGTCTTATAATTCTGTAGGGTGGGAATCCTCTGAATGTTGTTGTACTACAACTCTGAGGAGACATACAACCTTATCAAAGGGGGTAGAATCAGTGACATGCGCCACTTTGTGTTCTTTTTAAGCACAGAGCCCTTTGGCTCCCATCACACAACACACAGGTACTTCTGGTAGGGCTCCATATTTAAAGAGAAGGCAAAGTGGAGCATGTGGAAGCAGCAACACAGAAGGCTTCCCACATTCTGCCAAGAACAATGGGGAGAAGTTGGGTGGTTGACGCTTCCCCCGTGGGACGGTCAACTGGATGAGTCAGGTGATGGGTTCCCCATGCCCTTGACATGTACCGCTGGAATCACCACATTACATGGCAATTCTGGCGCCCTTTGAGATGAGGTCCTTAGACCTCTCCCACACAGTCTATATCACAGGATCTGATCCCAGATTATCTGCTTATGCATAACATGGAAGTGGAGACTCATATAACTCAGTTTAAAGCAGAATTCTGAGAGTGGCAGCTTAAGGTTTCCAAAGTGGTATAATAGTTTGAGCGTTGAATTGTGACTCTGGAGACTAGGGTTTGATTTCTTACATAGCCATGAAAAACCACTGGGTGACCTTGGGTGAGTCACACACTGGCCCTTTCTACACAGCTGTATAAAATCCACATTGAACTGGATTATATGGCAGTGTGGACTCAGATAGCCCAGTTCAAAGCAGATATTTTGGATTATCTGTCTTGATATTCTGGGTTGTATATTCTGGGCCCACCGCCAGACAGAAAAACATACCTGTGGTATGTTTGCTTTTAGTCACCAGAAGTCAGAATCAACTTGAAGGCACATCACATCTTAGCAGTATATTATGGAAACTTCCACCTACCCTGTTTCCCCAAAAATAAGACATCCACAAAAAATAAGACCTAGTAGAAGTTTTGCTGAATTGCTAAATATAAGGCCTCCCCTGAAAGTAAGACCTAGCAAAGTTTTTGTTTGGAAACATCCCGGCGCCTGCCAAACAGAACACCAGAGCATGCAGGATTGGTAAATGTATATACCAGTTGTACATGGAAATAATGGTAGTAACAAGAACATCTTGATAGGATTCACAGTTTGTCTGGTTATGCTGGTTTGTAATGACAACTACTGTACAGTATATAATAAATGTTCATTTTTTTGTTCAACAATAAATGTGAATTCTTCTTCATGGAAAAATAAGACATCCCCTGAAAATAAGACCTAGCACATCTTTGGGAGCAAAAATTAATATAAAACATTGTCTTATTTTCGGGGAAACACGGCAGGACTGTTGTTCCCAATGGAAGACAGTATCAAAAGTAATGAGAGGTCAGAGGGCTCACATACTACTAGGTCCCCAGAACATTTCCTCATACAAGTATTTTGATAGATAGATAGCTCTCATTTATAGTAAAGTTAAAGGTTTCCCCTGACGTTAAGTCCAGTCGTGACCGACTCTGGGGGTTGGTGCTCATCTCCATTTCTAAGCCGAAGAGCCGGCATTGTCCGTAGACACCTCCAAGGTCATGTGGCTGGCATGACTGCATGGAGCGCCGTTACCTTCCCGCCGGAGCGGTACCTATTGATCTACTCACATTGGCATGATTTCAAACTGCTAGGTTGGCAGGAGCTGGGGCTAACAGCTCATTCCACTCCCGGGATTTGAACCTGGGACCTTATAGGGAACAGCAAATAATATAACAACTAATTTTCTGTAAAAGTTGCTTTCCTTCCTGCACTGGCCATGCTGGTTGGTAGATTCCAGGAGTTGATATCCAAACAAGGAAATTTCTAAAGTTTTATCTGATTATTCATTCTGGCAATTCATCATATTTTCAGCACAGCTCAAGATACAGGATGACATTGAACAAGCTTCCTCCAGCAGTCCCTCCCACTTACTAGCTGGCTGGCTGGCTTCCTATGGTGGTCATCGTGCCTACCAAGTGTAGCTCATAGCCTGTGTGCTTGTCCTGAATCAGTTAGTGCTAGATTACTGTTTCTTTAACTTTGGGTTCCAACCTCAGATGGGATCCCCTTAGATCAATGTTGGGATCAATAAAAATTTGGCAACACTAAATGATTTCTGAACACCATCTATTTACACAAATCTCTTCGCAACAATGTGCAGTGTTTACAGTGGATTTGGCAGAAAATGCCTCAACTGTACTCTGCAAAGGGAAAATCAGTCTATTTAGCAAGGCTTGCAAATACTGATTTATTATCAGTAATTTTTTTTTGTATATCTATTTTATATACCTGGAGTCACATAAAAATATCAGGTAGAAAGGCAGAAAAAAATTAAGAAGCCCTGATCTAGATTAAAATACCACTCCCTACTTATGCTGACAATAGAACCACCTGGAATCTGATCATGTCAATGGTTAGGCTTCGGCATGCAATTTGAACCCAGCCACTGCCACATGTGTGCTAGATCACATCATTTATGGGAGTGGAAGCCTAGAAGAAGCAGCTATGGGCTCAGGTGGGACTCCACTTTTTGCCTACCAATGCTTCATGCTGATGCAAGACAAGTATGTTATATTTAGAGTCCTTTTACACTGCATATTTATAGCACTATGATCATACTTTAATGTCCACAGCTGTATCCTGTAGAATCCAGGTTAGTAGTTTGGTAAGTCACTAGAGGAGCTTTCAGGATGTGATTTCTGAAAATTCTTCACTTAACTGCAAATCCAGCATTTCCTAGATTCCATACTATTAATAGCACTATAACATTGTAATATGTAGATTAAAAACATCTAAGCAGTGGAAGGGGAAAAATCAGATGTGTTGAAAGTTTGAAACTCAGGAATGGGCTGGGCTTTAGCACAGCTGGTAAAGCAACAGCAGTAATAACATCAAGCAACTGAAAGGTGGATAGTATAAAGCCTGGCTGGGGTGAGTACTCACTGTTTACCTAAGCAGTTTGAAAACAGTTTAGAGCTGTAAGTAGAAAAATTAGGTACCGCTGATTAGAGGGAGAGGTATTTTATGACACTATAAAGAACAAGACCAGAAATTCAGTGATCAAAAGGAAAGGGGAAGGAGGAAGTCCTGATGGCTCTTTTTCATAGAGAATGGAGCAACAGCATTGTTGCTCCCCCCATGACTGAATCCGAACTCCATCTCCAAGGCACTGAAACTGGACTTTGAGACAACATACCTCCTTTCTGTCTGTCCTGTCCTGTCTGTCCAAACAGCATTGAATGTTTGCCATGTATGTGTACTGTGATCCACCCTGAGTCCCCTTGGGGAGATAGGGCAGAATATAAAAAAAGTGTTGTTGTTGTTGTTGTTTTACTTATTATAATATTATTATTCACCTGAAAACAGAATTATTTCTACTAGGACTTTCTATTAAACAATCTAAAGAAGTGAACTACATAGTGCCGCATTATACGATTCTAGAAGCAGGATTGCTGTATGCTCAAAAATGGAAGAATACAATGATCCCAACAAGAGAATAATGAATGTTAAAGATTTTTGAAATGGCTGAGAGAGGGACAAATTATCAAAAAGAAATCTTTGGACATTTTTTGAAAGACTGGGAACCATTTTTATTTTATATAAAGAAAGAAAGAGTAACAATACTTGTGGGATTCTCAGTTTAATTTTTTAAAAGTAGTAGTATACATTTTAGTTTAGTAGTAACGAGGCGTTTACTGTATTTTTATATACAGTAGAGTCTCACTTATCCAACATTCTGGATTATCCAACGCATTTTTGTCGTCAGTGTTTTCAATACATCATGATATTTTTGTGCTAAATTCGTAAATACAGTAATTACTACATAACATTACTGTGTATTGAACTACTTTTTCTGTCAAACTTGTTGTATAACATGATGTTTCGGTGATTAATTTGTAAAATCATAACCTAATTTGATGTTTAATAGGCTTTTCCTTAATCCCTCATTATCCAACTTATTCGCTTATCCAACGTTCTGCCGGCCCGTTTATATTGGATAAGTGAGACTCTACTGTAGTTGTCTTTGGATGATTGGTCAGAAAGTCAAATTTTAATTGGTTTAGGCATGTGGGGGGCAATTGGGAAAAGAGGGACAGAGTAGTGATTGTCTTGTGTAGGGTTTGGGTATTTGTTCTTTTTCTGTGTTTTCCCCTTTTTTTCTTACTATTGTAGTTTGACTTACTAAAACTTAATACAATTTCTGATTGAAAAACACCTATGTAATGTGTAAGGGCCCTTAATCTCCATGCTAACCAAAAAACCAAGTCTTTTATGGATCTCATCTAAATTTTGATAATGAGAAGAACCAGTTTAGAAACTAGATTGTATATGGCTGCTTTCTAAACCTTACAGAGAAGGTTTTACCTGCTTCTCCTGTGCTTGCCTAAGGAATCAAACTAGTAGCAGACCACCCTTGTAGGAGAGTTTATGTGAGTATACATGCTCCTGTCTTTAATACTTTTACTATACTTGGTATTTTTTTTAATCCTGTACAAGTGTTTCTAGCCACTCATATGTATTCCCTGGAGGTCCACTCCATTGATCGGCTATTCAATGTTTTCTGGACCTTCACAAACTGTCACCTGAGGAAGACTCTACACAGTCGAAACCAGTTGTGGATGGTTATAAACTTTAGAATTGTTTAAAATTTTGGATTCAAACAGGTTTTACAAACCTGGACATATAGGTTTGGATTTACAATCTGTGATTTACACAGTCCTCCATGTGGAATTTGAACTCTGGATGTCATTGAACTCACAAACCTTGAGCATAAGAGATAAGCTTTCTATGAGTATGTGTATATGTAACACATTGATTATATTATTTTGGATTCTGCTTTAGGAATTTTTGCCTTTCCTATATAAGGATGATTTTAGTTTAGAGATGTGCATTTTGAATCATTTAGTATATTTTGAACCTCTACAATCCTTGTCAGCACATTGAATGTTCTATGAATATAGAATATATATGAAAAACTGTCTTATAGTTTATATTATTGGATTATATTTCTGTTTATAGTGGCCTCTTGCCTTTTTGCTTTTTAAACCTGCAAAGACACAGCTCAGCATAGCATAAGAGTACATCTATACTGTAGAATTAATGCAGTTTTATTCCACTTTAACTTCTATGTCTCAATGTTGTGAAACTATGAGAGCTGTGGTTTTACAAGATCTTTAGCACTCTGCCAAAGAGTGCTGGTGCCTCACCAAATTGCAATTTCCAGGTTTCCACAGCATTGAATGAACCATGGCCATTAAAGTGATGTTAAACTACAGTAATTCTGCAGTGTGGATGGACCCATAATTGTAGTTTGGAACACCAAACCCAGCAAATCTCCCATTTCAAGTAGGTATCTAGTCCGTCATAGATGCTGCATACCTCTTTCGCTTAAACACCCAGAAGCCTCTTCTGCATCCCAACAGACCATGTAGATGCCGTAATAAATTTAGCACAGAAAAACAAATATAATCATGAATAAAGAAAACAAAACAGAGGTCTCATCTATGTACATTGACCATTTAATGTAGCTTATTTATTTATTTCGTGTCAAAAGCATTGCATAATAAATAAATTTAAAAGTGATGAACAGGGCCGGCCGGAGATAATTTTGATTGTGAAGCGGGGGTGCTGAAAAGCGCCCCTGCCACCGGCCCCGCATCCCGCGCCCTGGCCCCGCCCAGCGTGCCCTGGCCCCTCCTCCCACGCTGCGTGGGAGGCGGGGCCAGGGCGAATAGTGCGGGAGGCGGGGCCAGAGTTGGCCCGCCCCCCCCGCCCAGCGTGCCCTGGCCCCACCTCCCACGCTGCGTGGGAGGCGGGGCCAGGGCACGCTGGGCGGGGGGGGCCAGAGCTGGCCCCGCCTCCCACGCTACTCCCGCTCGCCCGTCTGGCCTTTTCTAGCTGGCCAGACTGCAGCGGAGGTCCCTCCAGGGCGTCCCCGGACAACGTTTCTTGTAAACGACTAATCTTTCCAACTCAAAATCACTGCTTTAAAACTTTTAATGCAGCTTAAAACTGCAGCAGCCAGACAAAGCACATGAAAAAAAGCCCTTTATGCACATCAGTGCTCTGTGGTTCCACGATTTCTTATGTAATTTTTTAAAATACGTTTTTATTGTAGATACTAGCAAAACAACAACAAAATCCATCAACATACCCATCGAATCACATATTCTCAGTAACATTACACTTGCTAGTTCCACTTTTATCTCCCATTTATGTCAAGTAGTTTTTCACCCCTCCCCCTCCCTCTGGGAACAGTACTTTCTTTCATTCAATTATTATTTTCAATTGATCAATTGTAAGTAGAGAATGATTCAATTCTTTATATTTTCTTTGTCCTTTGACTTTATCTATCAATCTTCCCCATTTCAACTCCCAATTCTTTATTGATATATATTTAGTTCTCCTTTCAAGGATATAATCCTGAAGCACAAAATCAGCTAGATATTAATACCATTTTTTAACTTCCCACTTTGTTTGCTCTTTCCAACCCAAGGCAACTGTTGCTTGAGCGGCAACTATCATGTATTTTATAATTTCCCCCCAGTCCTTAGTAATTTTGTTCTTGTCTAATTTCTGGATGAAGAATTCTTTATTTTTCAAAATCAATTTATGTCCTGTTAAATCTTCAATTTCCTTCTTTACCTTGTTATAAATTTTTTGTACTTTATCACATTCCCACCACATATGAATATATGTGCCAGTTTTCCCACATCCATGCTAACACAATTTTGTGGTTGTTTTAGTTATATAAGCTAACTAGCTGTGCCTGGCCACGCGTTGCTGTGGCGAAGTATGGTGGTATGGGAAATAAAGTATTGAGGAATTGGTGGTAGTTAAGGTAAAGGGTAAAGGTTTTCCCCTGACATGAAGTCCATTATAAATGGGTCATATAGCTGTGTGGAAGGGCCTTGAGTCTACACTGCCATGTAATCCTGTTCAAATCAGATAATTTGTATTTTATAGGCAGTGTGGAAGAGGCCTAACTCTGCCTGTCCCCTGGACTGAGTGGGTTGCTAGGAGACCAAGTGGGCGGAGTTTAGCCTTCTAACTGGCAGCAATAGGATAAAAACAATTATTCCTCTCCCTCTAATTAGGACTTTATTTTTCTTTTCTTTTTGTTGTATGAACGTAGAGGCATGGATGAGGGGTTGTGCTGCCAAGTTTAGTGTTTCTGGGATGTGTAGTTTTGTTGTTTTGTCCTAGGCCGAAATTTCATTACCCTTTTATATATATAGATTGGATTGGGGTTCTATACCATTTAGTCAGTATTTTCATTTGGGTTTCTCTTATCTTTATCTGCTTGATTTTTTAAATTGAATTGATCCAGTATTCGATTTCAGAGTCATTAATGTTCATGTCCTCTTTCCATATCTCGGCCAATGTTTGTTTCAATTTACAGTAGAGTCTCACATATCCAAGCTAAACGGGCCGGCAGAAGCTTGGATAAGCGAATATCTTGGATAATAAGGAGGGAGTAAGGAAAAGCCTATTAAACATCAAATTAGGTTATGATTTTACAAATTAAGCCCCAAAACATCAAGTTATACAACAAATTTGACAGAAAAAGTAGTTCAATACGCAGTAATGCTATGTTGTAATTACTGAATTTATGAATTTAGCACCAAATTACCATGATATATTGAAAACATTGACTACAAAAATGGCTTGGATTATCCAGAGGCTTGGATAAGCAAGGCTTGGATAAGTGAGACTCTACTGTATATTGTTTTTCAATTAATTTTGTATAGATAAAACCCATCAGGCCTTTTTCCTTTTCTAATTTCCATTTTAAAATTTGGTCAAAATCTGTTTCTGGACCTTCCCTTTTCTTCCAAATCATAATCCTTTGTTTCAGTCCGCTCCAAAGAAGCCAGTTACTTTGCCCACAAATGTCTTTTATCATTTCCCAATACTTAATTGTCCCGTCTGGGATTTCTTATGTAATCATCTGCACAGTGAAGCCACTTCCTTCAATATTGGTTTGAAACTGCATTAAATGGTGTAGATGGGGCCATAATGGTCCAAAGCAAATGTTTCCCCCAAATGACAGGTATGTCTTCTCACTGGCAAAGAAGATACTGGCCCGCCTTGGGAATGGAGTAAGCTCTGCATTGTTTAACAGTTTCTATGGTGAGACGGAGTCCCTCTTGCTACTCAGCCTGCTGCCTTGGTTGCGGTCAGGGAAGCCGTGGAGTGCAAGCCCGGAGATCTCGTTTGTTGTAGCAGGAGATAGGTCATTAAGCAGATCCTCAGGGATACGGCTGCACTTATTAATTAGGGCTTAAGGGCCCTGTCCTGTGAAGTGTGGTGCAACTCGATGGGATGCCAAGAGGAGCCGAAGTCACAAGAGGCTGGTTACCTGCCTTTAGAATCAGGGCCTTCAGTCTTAATAAGGCAGGTTTGGATGGCACTGGCTGGGCAGGAAGCAGCTGGTGCAACAGAGAAGAACACACTGTGTGTGCGGAGGGGGAATTTAAATGGCCCCACTAATGATCCTCTGTTTAATTGATGATTTAAAGAGAAGAAAAAAAACTTAATGAAACAGGCCATAGAAAAGAAGACTTGATTAAGCTTCACTACAGTGAGGAGATGACCAGTTAGTTAGATATTAAGGAGTTGGTTGCATATCAGGAACCTTTCACTAAGTAGACTAAATCTGAAATCTATCCCTTTCAGCAGCCTATTGTCTTGATAATTTCTACTTTTCAAAGTTAATTTCTTTAGTTTTTACTTCTAGTCATGTCTTGCAAGAATTAACATAGAGGTGATACGCATGATCTTTATATGCCGTCCTATTAAAATGAACTATTTTTAATACTTTTAAGAGGCCTATCAGAAAACAGAATTTATATCCTCAAAGTATATTTTGTCAGATTCAAGTATAATTTTTGCATTCATATTCTTTTATGAATTTTAATGGGGACACTTAAATTGTAATTATTCCTCTCAGCTCAAACGCAGGTAACAAATGGAATTCAATCAGTGTTTGCGCATAATGACCATCATTAAGAGAGAAATAATAATGACATTCTCTCGGCATTAAACTTGCAGACTCTTTACACAATGATCTGAATACCATTATTGATCTCCATGGAGATATGCAATTGTCACCTATTCTGCATAATATCTGAATGTTAAATACATTTGTTTGGAACAAATATTTTAATGAATACAGCCAGTTCCACTTAATTAACTATCTGATAACTGAATATTTTTACTTAATAACATCAAAATTGTCCTTTAAAAATCAAATGCACTTGAGATTAGACGGGATATTCATAAGCGTTCATCAAAATGTACGTAAAGTTTAGAATTTCCCCTGGAATTCTGTAAAGCCCATATGTGGGAACATTAATGAAGTATTTAAAGAACACTTTCTTCCTCCTTTCTTTATCATCATCTCTTAGAAGCTTTCAAGTGAAATCCATGTCAATATTAAGCTAACGGTTTCATCTATATGGCACACTGCCATCTTGTAGGGTTGCTAAAGTGGGGTATCTTATGCTTCTTATTTGTTGGCATTCTCTTTCTTTTTGCAAAATGTTGTCTTGCAACAACTTTCTAATCTGCATGTTGTGTGGGCTTCCCCAACAGACATTTCAGGAACAACATGAATCAGGAAGCTGAAGATCATCTTGGCTCAGTATTTCAAATGAAATCGTTAATTACTTTGAAGAAACTTTCATTTGCAAAGGGCATTCAGAACCCTATGTACAAGGAAACAGTGCAGTTTGATATACTGATAGAAAAATAGAAGTTTATGTTGACTAAGAAACTTCCAGTCCCACTTCTCCACTTTCATGGTCAGGATGTTCTTAGGCAAAAAAGTCCACAGCCAAGAACTCTTCACTATCTGACACCAAATATTTAATCAATGCCCCCCCCCCCTTTGAAGTAGAAGAGAAAACAAAGCTCCCCTTCAAGATGGGCATTTCTTCAGCCCAACAAGGCTTGATAAATTTTTTTATCCCTGGGGGGAGAGAGGAAACCAGCCTTTTGCCTTCCTTCTCTGTCCCTCCCAAATCAATACACTTCTTAATTTCAGAATTGCTTAGCCCACAAAAGGCAATTTTGAAACAGATAACGGAGAGAGAACCACACTACGGTGGACGCAAACTCCTCTTCCTAGTAATACCACAATCTACTTTGGGATGTTTCTGGTCATACACTTAACATGAACAAATGTGAGACAAAGAGAAAAATCCTAGACTAGGATTGCCATAAATCACAGTTAACTTGAAGGCACATAACAACAACAGCAAAGTTATCTAATGATTACACAGCCCAACCATTTTTTCCCCTTTCTCTCTTGGTTTTTAGGCCTGTTGCTGGAGTTATTTGGACACTAATTCAGAAAATTGTAGTGGATAGACTGCATCAGCTCTGTTTTGTTTGATATGGTTATCATAATTCTTTATGGGTTAGCAGATGGTGATTAGTTTGTGGCATATGTTCTGTATATCAAAAACTACCACTGATAGGAAGAATGTGTGTCATTTTTGGAATCGGCAAGTCAAATATACCAAGAAACAGTGCTAACATTTGAGGCAACAAAATGTGAGTTGGTCAGTGTTATCACTGATGATAACTAGTGCTGAACATAAAATGTAAAAATTATATCTATTAAGATTATATTGAACATCACCTACAAATGTTTGCATATATGTGGTTACTGCTCCTTGGCCTCATCCTAACAGTTGCTGCAAGTGCAATCATGAAGTAAAGCTCAATACATTTTTGTTCTGAGAGAACAGATATGTATACATTGAACAATAGTGGCTACAGACGTCATAAAGTTGAACTGATCCTTTGGGGTAGGCATAGCTCAATGGCAGAGAATATGGCTTGTATGCCAAAAGTTTGGGCTACAGTCCCTGGTGTGTTGAGTTTAATAGCTCACTGGTACAAAATCCTTCTTGGGACTTTTGGCATTTATAGATCGTACATTTTTCTCCTAAATGCAATAGACAGGATCCTACAACCTTCTGGTGTCTCTTTTGGCCCTTCCATGCAGCCATATAACCCAGAATATCAAGGCAGATAATCCACAATATCTGCTTTGAACTGGATTATCTGAATCCACATTGCCATATAATCCAGTTCAATGTGGATTGTATACAGCTGAGATGAGACTTACACATATATTAATTTACTAAAATCTTACAGCTTTAATAGCTCCACTCTGACTGAAACGAAACATTTAGTTTGGTGATATTATTAGACAAATAAATGCATGTGAACAAAAATAAAGAACCAAACAGCAAATAGTCCATCAATTAAAAAAACCCTATAGTGCATAATGATGAACATTGGTCACTACAGTAGAGTCTCACTTATCCAACATTCGCTTATCCAATGTTCTGGATTATCTAACGCATTTTTGTAGTCAATGTTTTGAATACATCATGATATTTTGGTGCTAAATTCGTAAATACAGTAATTACTACATAGCATTACTGCATATTGAACTACTTTTTCTGTCAAATTTGTTGTATAACATGATGTTTTGGTGCTTAATTCGTAAAATCATAACCTAATTTGATGTTTAATAGGCTTTTCCTTAATCCCTCCTTATTATCCAACATATTCGCTTATCCAACATTCTGCCGGCCCGTTTATGTTGGATAAGTGAGACTCTACTGTACTTGTTTGCTCCAAAATATAACAAAGACAATTAATTACTGATAACAACTTTGGAAGCTCTGGAGAAAACTGCCATCGGCCTGGCCCTTACAACCAAGGATATGGGATTATTGGAGTTGTTGTCCAAAAACATCTGGACATTACATTTATTCATTAGGCAAGCTCCTTGCACATAAGACGCTTGTTCTTCATTTTGGTGTAAGGTACCCAAGTGACTATAAATGAACTATCGGTGTGGCATAAAGCTTTTGAATATACAAGTGTCTTTTTTCAAGGAAGGCTAAAATATGGTTCTAGTTGGTTCCAGACTGGAGTTGCTTGCTTTCATTTAGATTGGAAATAGACTGCAGTCCCATGCATCATTAATGTTCTCCATGGTTAATACACCTACAGTTAATGTTCCAGCAGTTAACTTTCCAGTTGTGCTTCCCTTGCCTTTGGGATCATTCTGCTTTCTTGTTGATGACTAGCTAGATGACCTTCAAATGCATTCTAAAGCTCTTGACATGAGGAAAAGAAATATGAATATCCTCTGTCTTAAAATGTCACGTTGGGATGTTACAGATGAAGGCCATTGTGTGTGGTAGTGAATTTGATTATTCTTCACCTATTAATTCTTTCCCAACTAACAGGACAATGGCGTTTATCATAGACTCCTTAATCAAACTGATTTCATGCCACAGTCTGGCAGTATTTGTATGTCCAAACACTCGATTGCTTCTTGCTTCTCTTATATTATACAGTGTACATGCCATTCCTGGGACAAATGCAGAATGTGTTTACTATACTACCACTCGATCATTATCTTGGGTGAATGGCCACTCCGCAGCCTCCTCCTTCCTCATTATTATGGTGGCTGTGTCCCAGCCATTGATCACTTGCCTAGTTCTGTCCAACAGCTCTCTGGGTGGGAGTAGTTCTCTATCTGTTTGCTATGCTTGTTTTGTAAAGACAGCCAAGTAGACAGAAAACAAATTAGCAGTGCTATTTTCCCTATTATTGGTTGGGAGTAGGGTAGGGAGGGATTGTTCTAAAAAACACATTAACATTGCTTTCACAGAAGGGAACAGTGAAGGGGGTTGAGAAATACGGCAGACTATATACAGTAGAGAAAAATATTGGCAACCCATTGAATGAAAATGAGGAGTACAGTGTTCCCTCACAACTTCACGGTTCACTTTTCGTGGGTTCACTGTTTTGCGGTTTTTCAAAAAACTCAAAGACTATCATAAAACATTAAAAAATTACAATTTACAGCCTAAGGAAGGGAGGAAGGAGAAGCCAAAGGGAGAGAAAAGAAGCCCAAGCAGCAACGGGAGGAGAAGAAGGTGATTTATCAACACACAGTTGGTTGATAAAGACTTAAAATAGTGTATAACTATTAAAATAATGTATAAAGATTAAAATACATATAGCATCCCTACTTCGCGGATTTTCACTTATTGCGGGTGGTCCTGTATCTAACCTCCGCGATAAGTGAGGGAACACTGTATATCTCATCCAACTCTCAGTGCTATTTTTGAGTATTTCCATCACAAAATTGAATAAAGGCCAGATATAGCCAACAGTTCACTTTTCGCTCCCTCACTGTTTCGTGGGTTTTTGCGGCATGCAAAGGGTTTTGGAAGGGGGGGGGGAATGGAGAAATAAAAGGAGGGGGGTAGGTAAGAGTTGGAAATAAAAAAGGGTTATTTAGCTTCCATTCTTCTCTGCTGATGTATTGTATATTAGGTAAAGGTAAAGGTTTTCCCCTGATGTTAAGTCCAGTCGTGCCCGACTCTGGGGGTTGGTACTCATCTCCATTTCTAAGCCGAAGAGCTGGCGTTGTCCGTAGACACCTCCAAGGTCGTTACCTTCCCACTGGAGCGGTACCTATTGATCTACCCACATTTGCATGTTTTCGGACTGCTAGGTGGCAGAAGCTGGAGCTAACAGTGGGTGCTCACTCCACTCCCCAGATTTGAACCTGTGACCTTTCAGTCTGCAAGTTCTGCAGCTCAGCGCTTTAACACACTGTGCCACCGGAGGCTCCGTACTGTATATTGTAATTGCTAAAATAAAGTACAGACTGCATTGTAGTAAGTGATCTGTGGTTTGCTCTCCTCCACACATAGAATAAATATAGTGTCCCTATTTCGCAGGTTTTCACTTACTGCGGGTGGTCCTGAAACGTAACCCTCGCAATAAGTGAGGGAACACTGTACTTATGGGAGTTAAAATCCCACATTTTTACTGTTTGAGAAGACTTCTGCATGAGATGTGTATGTACAGTAGAGTCTCACTTATCCAACGTAAACGGGCCGGCAGAACCTTGGATAAGCAAATATGTTGGATAATAAGGAGGCATTAAGGAAAAGCCTATTAAACATCAAATTAGGTTATGATTTTACAAATTAAGCACCTAAACATCATGTTAGACAACAAATTTGACAGAAAAAGTAGTTCAATAGGCAGTAATGCTATGTAGTAATTACTGTATTTATTAATTTAGCACCAAAATATCACGATATATAGAAAACATTGACTACAAAAATGCATTGGATAATCCAGAATGTTGGATAAGCGAGTGTTGGATAAGTGAGACTCTACTGTATATGTAAGTGCCTTTAAGTCATTTGTTGACTTATGGTGTCATAAGGTTTTCTTAGGCAAGAAATACTCAGAGGCAGTTATGCCTGCTCTTTCCTCTGACATATAGTCTGCAGCATCTGGTATTCACTGAATCTCCCATCTGTGTACTGACCAAAGCTGACCCTGCTTAGATTCCAAAATAAAACAATATCTGGTGCTTTTAGGGTATTTAGGCAGGATAGGTGGGCAGAAGTGACTAAATGGCTGCATTGTTACCTCCGGGACATCCTGTCTGAGGCCTTCAAAAGTGTCATAAAACAGCACATTCCATTTGCAATGTCCTGCTCAGCATCTCGAGCCTCCTCTAGTTAGGCCAGAGGGTGACTAGTTGCACTACTGCTGATGACAGTGTTCAAGGAAGAAATGTATTTACTAAATTGAATTTTGAATGGGATAGGAAAAAGATTGCCATAGGCAGTGGGGAGGACTGATATAATCCTACCAGCTTAGTTCATGTTGTTGCATACGGGCGAAACAACCATATCATTTACAGGAGAGGGGGCAAAAAAAAAAACCAAGGTAAAAAACAGCACAAGATAGAAGATTTATTAGTGCTTGCATTTAATGTTATTGTAGCCTAGTGTAACTGTGTGTTACAGCACATCCAATCTCTTTCATTTATCATAAAACAAAAATGGAAAAGAAAACAAGTAAAGAAACTTGTATTTTTTTCTGCTGGGTTTCTGTAGGGGATTCTATACGAGATACTTGACTTGGCTATTTGTCATTTACTATTTCATAATGCCAGGCTTGTATGTGGTGCCATCTTTATTACTACTATTTCCTGTGGCTTGAAGCAATCCTAGTATCAACAAATACGACACTGTACCAAGCCAAAGCAAAATGCAAGATTTTTTTTCCGTGTCAGGAGCAACCGGAGTTGCTTCTGGAGTGAGAGAATTGGCCATCTGCAAGGACGTTGCCCAGGGGATGCCTGGATGTTTTGATGTTTTTACCATCCTTGTGGGAGGCTTCTCTCATGTCCCCGCATGGAGCTGGAGCTGATAGAGGGAGCTCATCCTCACTCTCCCCGGGTGGGATTCGAACCTGGCAGCCTTCAGGTCAGCAACCCAACCTTCAAGTCACAAGGATTTTATCCCCTAGGCCACCAGAGACTCCAAATGCAAGATACAAAAGCAGAATGCAATGCTGTCAGTGTTACCACATGATAAAATAATGAATAAGAATATCATACCATTTACTACGTTTTCATTTGTTGTAACTATCATACAAAACCCTTTAAAAACCACGTTTTTTGTCCTTCCAAAGTAGACATTTGCTTCTTTGATTGGCATCTCTCTGACACTGCAGTGTGTGTGTGTGTGTGTCTTCAAGTCACCTGTCAACTTATGGTGACCTCATGAATTTTATAGGGCTTTTAGCTCCCCATTTATTCCAAGCTGTAAGAATTAGTACAAGATAATTACAATGCTAAATGAGTAGGGTCACCTCTAGAAGAGGAAAAAAAACAGCAACACAGTTTGTTTGTGGATCAAAGGCCAGACTGCCTCTCCATACTATTTTGGGGTGTAACCACCCTGCTTGAGCCATGTTTGTAGAAATAAATAATCCTCTGTTTATCGATAGGATAAATAGATGGAAAATTGACACCGAGGAAGTGTGAGAGATTACCAAAGTCCATTTCTCCACCGCCTTGAATCCCCCTGCCACCTTGAGTCCCCCTTGGGGTAGAGAAAGTTAGGATATATATATGGTAAATGAATAAATTTGTTCACATTTTAGATGGAGAAGAGTTAAGAAAAGGTATTAAATATAAGCAATATTTGTCCCTCTAAAAGGCTGGTATGGAAACAGAAGAATTGAGTCATTATTAATTGTACTATGAAGGGAAGGGAAGGGAAGGGAAGGGAAGGGAAGAAAAGAGCTAAGTTGTTTTGGGATCAAAATTATAAATAGACAAGCATATTGGTTGAAGTTAAGGACAGAAGCTCAGAAGTAAATCATAGAATCATAGAATCATAAAATCGTAGAGTTGGAAGAGATCTCACGGGCCATCCAGCCCAACCCCCTGCAAGAAGCAGGAAATCACATTAAAAGCACCCCCAACAGATGGCCATCCAGCCTCTGTTTAAAAGCCTCCAAAGAAGGAGCCTCCACCACAGTCCGGGGGAGAAAGTTCCACTGCTGAACAGCCCACACAGCGAGGAAGTTCTTCCTAATGTTCAGGTGGAATCTCCTTTCCTGTAGTTTGAAGCCATTGTTCCATGTCCTAGTTTCCAGGGCGGCAGAAAACAAGCTTGCTCCCTCCTCCCTATGACTTCCCCTCACATATTTGTACATGGCTATCATGTCTCCTCTCCACCTTCTCTTCTGCAGGCTAAACATACCCAGCTCTTTAAGCCCCTCCTCATAGGGCTTGTTCTCCAGACCTTTGATCATTTTAGTTGCCCTCCTCTGGACGCTTTCCAGCTTGTCAATATCTCCCTTCAACTGTGGTGCCCAGAATTGGACACAGTAGTCCAGGTGTGGCCTGACCAAGGCAGAATAGAGGGGTAGCATGACTTCCCTGGATCTAGACGCTATACCCCTATTTATGCAGGCCAGAATCCCATTGGCTTTTTTCGCTGCTGCATCACATTGTAGGCTCATGTTTAACTTGTCCACGAGGACTCTAAGATCTTTTTCACACGTACTGCTGTCGAGCCAGGTATTGTCCCCCATTCTGTATCTTTGCATTCCATTTTTTCTGCCGAAGTGAAGTATCTTGCATTTGTCCCTGTTGAACTTCATTTTGTTAGTTTCGGCCCATCTCTCTAGTCTGTCAAGATCATTTTGAATTCTGCTCCTGTCTTCTGGAGTGTTAGCTATTCCTCCCACTTTGGTGTCATCTGCAAACTTGATGATCGTGCCTTCTAACCCTTCGTCTAAGTCGTTAATAAAGATGTTGAACAGAACCAGTCCCAGGATGGTCCCATGTAAAGCAGTTCTTTGCATGTGAAAAGTCTCTGGTTCAATCCTTGGTTTCTTTGTTAGGCTAGGCAGCAAATTTCCTAAGATTCTGGTGTTGTATAGTACAGCAAAACAGCTAATTGTTGGTTAGTTGGATCACTATTCTGACTCAAGGCAGTCTTAGCATTTCAGTGCCAGACTCACCGATGTTAAATGTTTCGAGGTGCTGTGCCAGCTTTAAAACACAGCCATTCTTACGTCCTATTGGCTTCTGCATCAGTGGGTTGCTAAATCAGCTTCATACTTTTCTGCATCCATTAAAGGAGTTGTCCAAGGTACTGAACACCTGTCCTGCTGAAATGGAAGCTACCTGCCACTATTGGTAGCCATTAGCCAACAGTTTGAACTCCTTCTTACTGTGAAATATTCAAGATATTCTCTTCCCTTATCACCACCATTTCCCCACATATATCAGGTGGGAGCATTTCAGGAATTGGGATCTGAGTGTGATATACTCGCGAAATGTTGCAGGTGTGAAGCCAATTTTGTGAGGCAAGAAATTAGTCTCTCCAAGATGTTCAAAGGACGCCTGTTGTACTGAAGGAAAATATTGGCAGGTGCAGCTCTTCCCAGCATGGTACACTATAAGGAGAAGAAGCCTCACTTATTGACAGTTCCCTGCTCCACAGCTATTAAAACCACAGGGGCTCTGTACTGTGTGGACTCTTAAAGCCTAAGCATTACTCACTGTCACAGATAAAATCCAGACTAGATGGATTCCATGCACTACACACACAAGCAAACTGTTTTTCAACTCTCGTTTCAAAAGACTATATGTACCTCCATATCTGCTTTTGCCACATACTCGAAACAAATGTCATATTCAGTCCCCTTCTCTTGTGATTCTATAGCTCTAATGATTTATTTTGTTTGTAGTTAAGTAACTACATGAAGAGGGATACAGAATATCCATATCCTATATGAAAAACAAGAAATCTAAAGCAGAGGGCCTCTTCTATCCAAAGCTGTCCATGCAAACTAGATATTTGGAAAATTTGGATTCAATTGTAAACTGCTGCTAAACATATCCATCATTGAGACTGTCCTTTTCTGGATTTCCTAGGAGTACAGTAAAAATGGCATCCTTTCATGCAAGGCAGGGTATGCGTGATATTTTGAAAAGATCTTCCAAGGATGGAACTATAACGTGAGATTAAGGCAGTTTGATACCATTTTAACTACCAAGGGACAATGCTATAGAATCATGGGTGTTGTAGTTTTACAAGGTCTTTAGCCTTGTTTCTCAAAGAGTGCTAATGCCTCACCAAACTACAGCTCACATGATTCCATATCACTGAGCCGTGGCAGTTAAAGTCATGTCAAACTGGATTCATTCCACATCATAGATGCACCCCAACTTCACCATTTAGACATCCTTGCCTTTTCTCATTCCCCTCCCTAAATTATGTTATCTAACGTACCATGTTCCACTTCACTGGATGGTAGGCAGTAAATCTTGCAAACCAGTTGATGCAGCTGGGAAATTATCAAAGCTTGGCCTAGCTAGCACTTGTATCAATGATGGGCAACCTTTTGCGCTTGGTGTGTCAAAATTCACCAAAAAAACCTAGCATGACTTCGGTGGTGTGTCACCTTGAGAAAAAAAAACCATAATTTCACAATATATATAGTTTAAATAACAAAAAATATATAATTGTGATATATAACTGTATTCAATAAATCAAAAACGATTTACTACCCTTATTTCCATGTACAACAATCTATGGTACCTCTTGCAATTTCCATGCTGATTTCTCTCTATTGTAGTTTCAATGTAGTCATGAATAATGAATAATATTATAATAATATAATAGTAATAATATAATAATACACACACACACACACACACACACACACACACACACACACACACACATATATATATATATATATATATATATATATATATATATATATAGTGCATAATTCCCATGGAGTAAACAACAAAACCACTGGACCAAATCACACCAAATTTGGCCACAAAAGCCATTAGTCATCCAATCAATCTGCACGTGGCAGCGTGGCAGCAAAAATGGCTAGGCGTGTCAGTGCTGACACGCGTGTCATAGGTTGGCCATCACTGACTTATATAGTTATTTACCACACTTTGACTATATTTGTTCAATTATCCTTACAGAATCAGGGCAGCCTTATTGTTCCCATTTTTCAAATATGAGCATAAGGCTGAGCAAAAGTACAATTAGGTAATTTTAGACTACTTATTGAACATGTGCAAGATGTGTGTGTCCTCTATAGTTGTTAATGGGTATTACTTTACTTAATTCGAACTATTTTGCAACTCTCCTTGGTTGAACTGCTTGCATGCTGTGTGCCTGAGGCACACACTAATCCTGTGTCTGGAAACTTTCCCTACTCTGAAATGGGCATTAGTAATTGCTGTTGTTGTTCACTTGCTTGAACAGTCTGTGTATGCCTTGGGCATGCTGAAGGTCTCTAGGTCTGAGAACCATTTCCAGCTCTGAAATGGGTTCTGGCAACTCTTTTTAATGCACTTGCTAACACATACTCCATGTGCCTTGGACATGCTTCATGTGTGTGTTTACAACTCTTTTGGACACATTTCAGTTTATTTCAGAGGTTTTTGTCTGACTATAGCATATTAACTACTATAGATGTCATGCCCCAAGCAGGATCTCAAACATTAAACATTAATCCCTTCATTAACAAGGACAGATATACCAGCTAAATATCTGTATGTCTTTCAGCTTTTGAAAGCACAGAAGGCCTGTAAGGAGAAAAAAAATTGTTAAAAGATGGTAGGTAACGGTAAAGATTTTCCCCTGACATTAAGTCTAGTCATGTCTGATTCTGGGGGTTGGTGCTCATCTCTATTTCTAAGCCAAAGAGCCAGCATTGTCCATAGACACATCCAAGGTCATGTGGCCAGCATGACTGCATGGAGCGCCGTTACCTTCCCGCCAGAGTGGTACCTATTGATCTACTCACATTGGCATGTTTTCGAACTGCTAGGTTGGCAGAAGCTGGAGCTAACAGCGGCCACTCCCGGGGTTTGAACCTGGGACCTTTCGGTCTGCAAGTTCAGCAGCTCAGTGCGTTAACATACTTTTAATGTTCATGTATATTTATAATTATTTTATATCCCGGCATGGAATGCTTGCCGTATATATGTTGTGCTCTGCCCTGAGTTCCCTTCGGGAACATATAAATGTTTAAATAATAATAATAAAATATCCTGAACTGTTGCCCTCCCATATGGAAGGTCTGTGACCCCTTGTGTTTTGAGACACAGCCAGCTCTCCATATCCACAGGCCCTGCAGCTGCCAATTTAAAGCATGAGGATACTGGATGAATGGATTTTAACTGTATGTTTTTATATTTTTATATTGTTTTAATTGTTTGTAATGGATTTTATTTTCTGCTATGTCTATTTATGTGTCGGCATCGAATTGTTGCCAGCTGTGTACGCCGCCTTGAGTCCCTTTGGGTGAGAAGGGCGGGATATAAATGTTGGAAATAAATAAATAAATAAATAAATAAATGAGGCAGCAGAGGAAGAGATGAAGAAAGGGAAGGAAAAGAAGGGTCAGGTGGAGTGAGCATACAGTAAACCAAAGCTTGGCATAGGTTGGGAAGTCACTCTGAATTTTCTTTCCATAGTGGCTGACACACAATGTGAGAGGACAGGAGGACAACCCCTTTGCCACTAGTTGTCAGGATGGAGAACTTCAGCATCCACAGATCTTAGCATTTGTGTTGGGTCCTGGAATCAATCCTCTGCAGAAACTGAGGATGGAGAGTATAGGTTTAAATACTATTGAATAATGTGTTCTACAATGGATTCAGTGGCTTGTCTCTAGCATTCAGATTGTGCAGACTAGTTCTTGCTGTAATAAATTGTTTAGTAAGTGATTTGTACAAAATGTTGCATAGAGTTTGAGGTGAGGAAACTCTGAAGGGCATTTGCAGATTACAAATTTACCAGCCTGACTCCTTGGCCATATATCTAGGATACATATTTTTGGCACAAACAGATGGCTAATAAAACGATACACCAAAGATGACTCTTTTAATGCAAGATAGGCAAATGTGACTCAGTGTTAATTATAGGCATCAATTATGCTTGTGTAGTACAAAAGAGATCATGCCACTGACATTATTTCAGGATCTTGCCAACAATTATTTGCATTTTTCAGATGATCACACTTTGGATCTATCTAGTGAGTAATTCATATTAGAGGTTGGAAAGTTACTTTTAAAAAGAATTTTTTGTGTTACTAATTATAGCTTTAAGTAACCCACTGACTCATTACAGTGTAGAAAAGACACTCTATTGCATTATTTATTGCATTGCTTGTCATAGTTTCATTATTTTTTGGTTTTTATATTGAAAAGAGAATGGGGAATTGCTTTCTAATTGCCCCCAACAATGCTTTAAGATGGTCTTCCAATGTACCATTTATACATTAGAAAGCATTACTTATTACACCAGTAAAGAAACATACCATATATACTTGAGTATAAGCCGACCCGAATATAAGCCGAGGCACCAAATTTTATCACAAAAAAACTGGGGAAACATTGACTCCAGTATAAGCCGAGGGTGGTAAATTTCAGAAATAAAAATAGATACCCATAAAATTACATGAATGGAGGCATCAGTAGGTTAAATGTTTTTGAATATTTACATAAAGCTCAAATTTAAGATAAGACTGTCCAACTCTGATCAAATCATTATTCTCATCTTCTTCAATGTAAATGTGCTTATGTGTCAGAACCCTGCTACTAGAGCCTGGATGTGGCTCTGAGTTTCAGGGTCACTGACATTGATAAGACACCTGCGGCTCAGGACTTGGAGAAGAAACGGCTGCTGGACTTGGCGGGGAATTTGCGCGGGGTTTTACTGAGCGGGAAGAGACTGTTCAAATGAGGGGGAGGGTATATAAAGGAGGGTTGGCCGTAGTATCCCATTCTTGGCTTTTCTGATGTTCATGTTTCCTACAGTAAAAGTTTCTGGTGATATCACAGAGAGTCTTGTGTGTTCATTCAGGAGCGGCTGTGGTGAGCTGACACTAAGCCAAGAATACGGACACCATCCCGCTGTAGCGGTGAGGTGTAACATGCAAGTGGAGGATGGAGAGCTCTTGGGCGCAGGAGGAGGAAGGTCGGAAAGGGCCACTCCCGAGCCGGACGCTGAGTTCCACCAGCTGGCGGCCCTGGCGTCATCCACCGCTTATGCCCAGCCAAATGGGGTAACCCAGAGGCGTGGAGTGGTGCGGGGAGACAGCACCGGAGGAGAGGAAGGTTCACCTTCCCCAGGCCCACAAAGGATGGTGTTTCTGGAGGAGAGGATGTCGGCGATGGAGACCACCCTGGCAGTGATGTCGAGGGCGATGGAGCGCCTGGCGGTTTTGGCGGAGCCGGAGAGAGGAAGGGAACTTCGGGCTAGCTCAATGTGGGACGTGAGCGTGGGAAGCAGCCAGGGCTTTGCAGACCTCCCAGCACCGAAGGGAAGGGAAATGCGAAAGGAGCCCGGTGCCCGGCCCAAGACCCAAACAAGCCTGACGCGGGTGGAGGAGAGTGACGACGAAGGGGAAAAGCCTCCGAGAATCCCGGCTACGCTCCCAACTGAGACCCTGGTGCCCCTGGCGAATGCCGGGCGTGGCACAGGGCCAAGAGAAGCAGCAGCGGGGCCCACTGGTCCGCAAGGGGGCTTGCGACGGGCGGAGAATTGGGGATTGCCACCACAGGGACCCCTACCGAGACGAGAGGAACTAAGGATCGAGTTTGGGGGAGAGTCCTCTGAACTGGATTTTTTCCTGACCACGGTGAGGGGCTATATGGAGGACAATGCTCACACTTTTAGAACGGAATCCAGCCGGGTACGGGCCATTGGTGCAGTGTTGAAGAGGGGAGCGGCCAGCTGGTACGTTCAACTGCACGCGCGGCGCGACCCATGTCTGGGGTCACTCCGACGCTTTATGGGGGCCCTGGAGACCCGTTTCCGAGATCCACTGGAGCAGATCCGGGCGAGGGAGAAGTTGAAGACCGTCTCCCAGGGGCAGAGGTCGGTATCTGAGTATGCGGAGGAGTTCCAATGCCTCGCCGAAAAGGTGCCGGAATGGTCTGCAGTAACAAAGATAGAACTCTTCAAAGAGGGTCTCAGGCGGGAGATCCTCTCCTGGGCGGTGCATCGTGATGAGCCTGACACACTGCGCGGATGGATTCAGCTGGCGGGGCGCGTCGAGACATCGCTGGCCCAGGCGAGGAGGCACCGAGGAGGGCTACAGCAGCGGCCGCAGATGAAAGAGGGGAGCCGGAAGGAGGGATCAACCCCAGCCGGGAGGAGAACGGAGCCGACAGGGAACGTGAGCACCAGCAGGAGGGGCTGCTTCGTGTGCGGCCGTTTGGGCCACAGGGCTGCCGAGTGCTGGCAGAGAAAAGGGGAAGGCGGAGGCCCGCCCAAACCAAGAGCCGTGGCAGGGAAACGCGCCGAGGAAGAACCACCGATGAGGCACCACTCGGGGGGGTTGGTAAGTCAGGACAAAGCCATGATAGTGGTCCCCATTCAGCTTGAAAGTGGCAGCAAACAAGCAACCTGCAAAGCATTTGTGGATTGTGGATGTTCCAGGAACATCATCTCCCCTGAATTAGCCGAGGGATTGGGATGCGAAAGAACGAACCTAGAATCCCCAATAGCTTTTTCGCAGTTGGACGGATCCACAGCATCGGGATCATTAGCTAAGTACAGTGCCGAAGATGTAAAGTGTAAGATAGGGAGTTGGGAAGGAAAGGTGTCATTTGTGATATCACAAATAGCCAGCTATAATGTTATACTAGGCATGCCATGGCTGGGGCAGGCCAACCCGCAAATCAACTGGGAGGATAAGAGCATGATCTTCAGGATGAAGTTGGAAGAAGGGAGCCAGGAAGTGGAGAGAGAGCCGGGGAAAAGGGGGGAGGAAGACTCTATCAGGATAGCAGAACTGGCAGATAAATTACCCCCAGAGTATCGGGATTTTGTGGACGTATTTGATGAGAAGGAAGCAGACAGTTTCCCACCGAAGCGGAGAGTTGAAGTGAAGATAGAGCTAGTCCCAGGAGCAGAGCTTCCCAAGGCAAAAATATACCCAATGTCGGCTAGGGAAAAGGAGGAACTGAGAAAATACATTGATAAAAACCTAGCGAGGGGTTTCATAGAGCCTTCAAATTCCCCTCTAGGGGCGCCTGTGTTGTTCAGGCGGAAAAAGGACCAAACGCTGAGGCTCTGCATTGACTACAGGGGCCTGAATGCAATCAGTTCTGTAAATAAATACCCCCTACCCTTAGTGAAGGACTTGATCGCCCAGTTATCGGAGGGACAGATATTCACTAAATTGGACTTAATTGAAGCGTATAAATTGCAGATCAAACCAGAGGACAGGTGGAAGACGGCCTTCTCCTGTGCATTCGGATTATTCAATTATCGTGTGCTCCCCTTCGGTTTGTGCGGCGGAGGTGCCGCGTTCATGCAATTAATCAACGAAGTGTTGCATCCATTGTTGTACAAGGGGGTCTTTGTTTTTTTAGATGACATATTGATAATATCTCGGACTAAGGAGCAACACATAGAACTAGTCAGGGAAGTCCTGCAAAAGTTGAGAGAAGCAAAACTGTATGCGAAGCTTGCCAAGTGCGAGTTCAATAAAGACCAGATAGACTTTCTGGGGTATAGGATTTCCTCCCAGGGAGTGGCGATGGACCCTGCGAAGGTAGAAGACGTGAGGGGGTGGGAAGCCCCCAAAACACGGAAGCAGCTGCAATCCTTCCTAGGGTTCGCAAACTTCTATAGAACATTTATCAAGGACTTTGCGCGCCTCACTTTGCCATTAACGGATTTGTTAAAGACTAAAGGCAGGGGAGAAACAGCCAAAGTGAAGGCCCCAGGGGCCAAACTGACATGGACAATAGAATGCCAGGAAGCTTTCGAAGCCCTTAAAAAGCGTTTTACTGAGGAGCCTGTCCTACAGCACCCTGATATGTCTAAAGCCTTTGTATTACATTGCGATGCGTCAGACCGGGCATATGGGGCAGTTCTGCTGCAGAAAGACGAGGGGGGGAACCTGAAGCCATGTGGCTATCTGTCAAAAAAGTTTAGCGATACAGAAAAAAACTGGCCAATTTGGGAGAGAGAAGCCTTAGCTATTCTAAAAGCACTAGAGTGCTGGAGACACTTTCTGGAAGGAAGTGGAACACCGTTTGAGGTGTGGACTGATCATAGAAATTTACAGTATCTAAGATCCCCTCGTAAACTATCAGCGAAGCAAATTAGATGGGCCCAATATTTCAGCCGTTTTGATTTCAGACTCAGATTCTTCCAGGGGAAACATAACATACTCGCTGACGCTCTCTCTCGGATGCCTCAGCACGGGGGAGGAATTCAGGAATCTGAAGGGAGCCTATTCCTAGATAAGCAATGGGGCCTGGCAGTACTAACTCGAGCACAAGCGGCCAAAGAAAACAAACGTACTGCCATTTCCACGGGGGGAGGAGAAATATGGGAGGAAGAGTTGAAGCGAGCGTATGGAATGGACAAATGGTTACAAACTAACAAAGAAAAGGGAGAATTGTGTGGGGATTTGGTGTTTGTAAATAAGAAATTGTATATCCCTGAATGTTTAAGACGAGAAATGTTAAGGAAGTACCATGATAACAAAGGTGCGGGTCATCTAGGCCCCACCAGGACTATTAAACTGTTGGCCAGACTATGCTGGTGGCCCGGAATGAGGAAAGACGCCAGGGGGTACGTCACGCAGTGTGAATTATGTGCAGAGGGAAAAACACCACCGGGGAAGCCCCAGGGGCTATTGCAGAAGGTGGTGGAGCCCATGAGGCCATGGGAATGCGTAGCCATGGATTTTGTAGGCGAACTACCCCCCAGCAGAGGCCACAGATACATTTGGACAATATTGGACCTATTCTCAAAACAGGCACACTTTGTGGCCCTGCCAAAACTCCCTTCAGCTGAAAAACTTGCTGATTTGTATGTGAAGCATGTATATCGCCTACATGGGTGTCCCGACAAAATAATTAGCGACCGGGGAGTCCAATTTACTGCAAAATTTTGGGGAAAATTCTTACAGCTGTTAGGAGCAGAAAGGAACCTGAGCTCGGCCTTTCATCCCGCGACCAACGGGGGGGTCGAACGTACCCAACAGACACTGTGCCAATTCTTAAGGATGTACACCAATTATAGACAGGATGATTGGGCGGACCTTCTACCGTTTGCTGAGATGGCTTTTAACGGGGCCGTACATTCGGCCACAGGTCGTGCCCCATTCGAAATAGTATACGGACAGGAGGTGGCACCTTTCCCCAGGCTACCCGAGTGGAAGGAAGGGGAGGGCCAGACCGACGAGGAATGGCCGGCCAAAATCAAGCAAGGGTGGCAAACCGTGGTAGAGGCATTGCGGGAAACACAAAAGAAGTACAAGCTCTTTGCGGATCGTAGGTGCCGAGAGGGGGACAAATTGGGCGAAGGAGATCTGGTTTGGCTGAGCACAAAAAACCTAAAATTGGGATTCCCATCCAAGAAATTGGCTCCACGCTATATAGGACCATTCAGGGTAGCAAAAAGAATAAACGAAGTGACCTATGAGCTGAGGCTACCCAAGGACCTAGGAAAGATACACCCGGTATTCCATTGCAGCCTGTTAAAAAAGTATAAAGGAACTCTGGACGGCGGAGAACAATAGTTGTGTTTAATCTTTTCCTTCCAGGATGAAGGGGAGGAGGACGCCATGTCAGAACCCTGCTACTAGAGCCTGGATGTGGCTCTGAGTTTCAGGGTCACTGACATTGATAAGACACCTGCGGCTCAGGACTTGGAGAAGAAACGGCTGCTGGACTTGGCGGGGAATTTGCGCGGGGTTTTACTGAGCGGGAAGAGACTGTTCAAATGAGGGGGAGGGTATATAAAGGAGGGTTGGCCGTAGTATCCCATTCTTGGCTTTTCTGATGTTCATGTTTCCTACAGTAAAAGTTTCTGGTGATATCACAGAGAGTCTTGTGTGTTCATTCAGGAGCGGCTGTGGTGAGCTGACACTTATGTATCCTTTTAATATTAATAGAGTAAAATAATACATGTAATAATAATAATAATAATAATAATAATAATAAATATAGGAAAATAATACATGTAATAATAAATAGAGTAAAATAATAAATGCAATAATAATAATAATAAGATCAGAGTGAAATAATAAATGTATTATTAATAATAATAAAATAGAGTAAAATAAATGTAATAGTAGCAACAATAATAGAGAAAGATAATAAAATTAATAATACCAATAATAATAGGGAAAAATAATAAATGTACCATATATTCTCGAGTATAAGCTGACCCAAATATAAGCCAACCAGGACCCTCACCCGAGTATAAGCCGAGGGGGGCTTTTTCAGTCTTAAAAAAAGGGCTGAAAAACTAGGCTTATACTTGAGTATATACAGTAGTTCCCATTTAATATATTACTTTTTAAATGCAATTCTGTTATCCCCTTGTTAAACACCCATGTAACCTAGTACAGGTAATTTCATTCCTTGAAATTCCTACAAATTTGTGAGTAATAGTACTCCCCAAACTATCATAATCAACCAAATTAGGGCAAAAAAATGACTGTTTTAAACAATAGTATGTTTTTTGAATGTAAAACATGACTGAATTAACAGCAATGCAAATAGAGTTATTCACTGATTACTCAGTAGAAGCCTCCTTGAACTCTGTGCATTTCCTCAACTGAAAGCTGATGGATAGTTTTTTCTTACAAAAAGATAAAGCAGCACCGTCAAAATAATCAAACATGAAATTAAAAACATTTGGTATTAAAATAGCAGCCCGGAAGCATCGATTTAAAAGGAAGAGATCATTTTGCAAACCTCCACAGAAACAGCAGGTCTTAAAACTTTACCTGCTGCAATGTGCCAAAGGCTGGCTAAAATGCAGATGTGATATACAGGAGTATCCATGCCTCATTCATTTGCAACTGATCCTATGCCTCTGGCAAATTCATAGGTCTTCATATCTTTAGCAAGAGTGTCCATTATAGGGGTTTGTAAAGGTATTTTGCTGATCACAATTTCACAGTTATGAATTTCAGGAACCTTGAGTTCTTGAACATGTGAGCTCTGTAGGCATGTTCTGCTTAACACACTTATAAGTGCCTATAGAAAACATTGTGCTCAATGCAGAAAGATCTATAAAACAAGTAGAGATACAAAGCTGCCTGTAGGTAAAGGTAAAGGTTTTTCCCTGACGTTAAGTCCAATCGTGACCGACTCTGGGGGTTGGTGCTCATCTCCATTTCTAAGCCAAAGAGCCGGCGTTGTCCGTAGACACCTCCAAGGTCATGTGGCCGGCATGACTGCATGGAGCGCCGTTACCTTCCCGCCCGAGCGGTACCTATTGATCTACTCACATTTGCATGTTTTCGAACTGCTAGGTTGGCAGGAGCTGGGGCTGACAGCGGACGCTCATTCCGCTCCCGGGATTTGAACCTGGGACCTTTTGTACATTCACCCTTTTTATGGGTGAATGTACGCATAGGGATAATAAAAGATTGCTATAATTAAAAGTTTGCATTCCAAAGTGGCCAGTCAAGGAATCCTGCTTGGGTACACATCCTGGAGCTCTCGTATATCATTCAAATGGAGAAAAATCTGACCAAAATCCTGTTGGGAAACTATGATAGTGTAAAATGTTCGGGGCACCACAGCTCAAGAAGGATATTGGCAAGCTGGAATGTGTTAAGAGAAGGGTGACAGAGATGGTAAAAGGTCTGGAAATCAAGCCTTATGAGGAGTGACTTAGGTGAGCATCAGGACCATAACAAAAAAAAAATGGGGGGGGGGGGTTGAAACATTTTTTAGTGAATCATGAAGAGCAGTTCGATAACACAAAATAATTTAGAAATCAGGCTCCATTGATAAACTTAAGTGGACTCTCAAGACAGATAAACTTCAGTGGACACTCATGAGGATTTGGTTAACCAGTTAAAATTCAGAAGTAACCCAGGTTTAAAAAAAAAAAAACCAAAAAAAACCCTGGACATTTGGGGAGAGGGGTTGAACCCCTAAAGCCTCATCCTTGGCTACAGCCCTAGTGAGCCCTAGTGTATGCAATGCTAAAAGTGTATAGAGTGTTGTATTGGGTGTACCCATGTCCTTGGACTTATCCCTTGCATCTTAAATTGAAATGAGCAGGGAAGTTCTTGAAAATTAGATAAGTACATTAAAGCCTCATGCCTTCAAAGAATGGCTGGAAAATGCTGTTATTAATGTCCTGGTTGGCTTATATTTGGGTCAGCTTATACTCAAGAATATATGGTACATTTATTATTTTTCTCTATTATTATTGAAATTATTACATTTATTATTTTTTTCTATTATTGTTGCTACTATAACATTTATTTTACTCTATTTTTATTATTATTAATAATACATTATTTCACTCTGATGTTATTATTATTATTGCATTTACTATTTTACTCTATTTATTATTACATGTATTATTTTCCTGTATTTATTATTATTATTATTATTATTACATGTATTGTTTTACTCTATTATTATTAAAAGGATACATAAGCACATTTACATTGAAGAAGATGAGAATAATGATTTGATCATTTAACCTACTGATGCCTCAATTAATGTACTTTTATTGGTATCTGTTTTTATTTCTGAAATTTACCACCCTCGGCTTATACTGGAGTCAATGTTTTCCCAGTTTTTTTGTGGTAAAATTAGGTGCCTCGGCTTATATTCGGGTCGGCTTATACTCGAGTATATACGGTAATGACTGTATTTATGAATTTAGCATCAAAATATTGCAGTGTATTGAAAACATTGACTACAAAAACATTGACTGCTAAAAGGCAAACTGCGTTGGATAATACAGAATGTTGGATAAGTGAAGGTTGGATAAGTGAGACTCTACTGTACTATTACATATATATATATACAGTAGAGTCTCACTTATCCAACACTCGCTTATCCAACGTTCTGGATTATCCAACACATTTTTGTAGTCAATGTTTTCAATACATCGTGATATTTTGGTGCTAAATTCGTAAATACAGTAATTACTACATAGCATTACTGCGTATTGAACTACTTTTTTTGTCAAATTTGTTGTATAACATGATGTTTTGGTGCTTAATTTGTAAAATCATAACCTAATTTGATGTGTAATAGGCTTTTCCTTAATCCCTCCTTATTATCCAACATATTCACTTATCCAACATTCTGCTGGCCCGTTTACGTTGGATAAGTGAAACTCTACTGTATATATATTCATTCATGTCCTATTATTTATTTATTCATAAGGCCCTTTCCCTTGTTCCTAACTAACACACTTGAGGTAGGTTCCCCGAAATAGAGTTCTAACAGGTTCATAGAGAGGGAGATTGCAGCTACAACAACATTTCAGGTAGACAGGCATAGGATTATTATTTAAGAAGTCAGTGTATGGCCTATGAAATAGAGCATTTCCCTATTTGAAGCCTTCATGAAAGCTCAATTGCAAACTGGCCATTCAGTTCATGAAGAGTGATCAGTGTCTATGGGTTGGCTAAGTAAATGGGCACCTCTTCTGGCAAAACACAGCTCTCTGTAGGACCACAGGCTGGAAGGGTCATGTGAACAGTGTTCAATTTTCAAGACAGGAAATGTGGGCTGAGCTGTATAGCTTCATAACCACTTGCTAACCTCTTACACTGCTCTCAGCATACCAGGTTGCCTGTGTGGATTCTAGCTGAGACAGGTGGAAATTCACTTGATTTCACATACACATTCCTTCCTCTTTGAGTTTGTCAGCAAATCTCACTCCTAATGATGGCTGAAACCTAGAGGGCGCTTCTAGCCAGACTAGCTTTTATTTAATTGGCTATTCTAGATCCTGTAAAAGCGATTATCATTTATATGAGAAATACTGATGTACAAAATTAGAGTAATGGTACCAGTCCCGATGAATGTTATGATTCTATCATCCGACTACCTGCTTGTCTGCTTTCATATATACTTTGAGCATCTCTTATTTGGAATTCCAAAATTCAAAATACCAGTACAGTAGAGTCTCACTTATCCAAGCTAAATGGGCCGGGAGAACCTTGGATAAACAAATATCTTGGATAATAAGGAGGGATTAAGGAAAAGCCTATTAAACATCAAATTAGGTTATGATTTTACAAATTACACACCAAAACATCATGTTATACAACAAATTTAACAGAAAACTACAGTAGAGTCTCACTTATCCAACACTCGCTTATCCAACGTTCTGGATTATCCAACGCATTTTTGTAGTCAACATTTTCAATATATCGTGATATTTTGGTGTTAAATTCGTAAATACAGTAATTACTACATAGCATTACTGTGTATTGAACTACTTTTTCTGTCAAATTTGTTGTATAACTTGATGTTTTGGGGCTTAATTTGTAAAATCATAACCTAATTTGATGTGTAATAGGCTTTTCCTTAATCTCTCCTTATTATCCGACATATTCGCTTATCCAACATTCTGCCGACCCGTTTATGTTGGATAAGTGAGAGTCTACTGTAGTTCAATACGCAGTAATGTTATGTTGTAAATACTGTATTTACAAATTTAGCACCAAAATATCATGATATATTGAAAACATTGACTACAAAAATGCCTTGGATAATCCAGAACCTTGGATAAGCGAGTCTTGGATAAATGAGACTCTACTGTATTAGTTCAATTATCCTTACAGAATCAGGGCAGCCTTATTGTTCCCATTTTTCAAATATGTGCATAAGGCTGAGCAAAAGTTGTTCGCGTGGCTGGCTTTGTCATATACACAAAATTATTAAATATTGCATACATTCACCTTCAGGTTTGGGGTATAAGATGTGTATGAAACATGAATGAATTTTATGTTTAGACTAGGGGCCCATCTCCAAGTTATGTACTGTACATATATGCAAATACAGGTATCCCAAAATCCAGAGAGGAAAATCCAAAATACTTCTGGTGCCAAGTATTTCAGATTAGGGAAATTCAGTCTCTATATGCTTTAAAACCATAACAGTGAAAGTGGATAATCATGTTTATATGACTGTCAAATTCACTGCAGTACCCCTGAGTTTTCAGTTATTCCTGAAACTGGTCAGGGATTCTCAATATTCGCAAGTGAATGCTGGCAGTCCCCAGATTTCATCTAAATTCATGGTAGCATATGCAGCCATGGATTTAGAGGTGAGGCCCAGTGAAATCAATGCAACCCTGATAAAGATGTGTAAGGGATTTGCAGCACACTTGACAGCTTTCCCATTCATGAAGCATCCCAAAGCCCAACGATTGACAGAGAGAGTATCCTGCTATTTCAATTAGCAAAGGAACAGTACTTTAGATCTAAATTATCCCTTCAGATGATTTAATAAAAGAATAGCACAGCCACATCCATTTTGCATAATCAGACTTGTAAAAAAAATTCCAGAAATATAGCCCCCTCCCGTACAGATCATGTACCATCCCAATTTTTCCCCAGAGGTCCCCCCATTTTGTGTTGCTTTTCACACTTTGTGGATTAATATCTAACAGATCCATTAATTTTACAGTTTATGATTTCTATCGGTCTTTTAATGTGGATGCTCCTGAGAGCTTCAAATATTCTAGTCAGACATACTTTGACACAGGGTTGTGAAATATGGATGAGATTTTTTTCATGTTTCTATTAAATGCCCAATTATCTTGCAATAAATTTATTTATTAAAGTCCATTTCAGTGATGTCTGTATTTCTTCATCTCCCTGTAAAAGACTGGAGATAATCAGTCTGATTTCCAGCCGTGATTTATGTCATCTCATACAGTTCTGCAGACCATGTGGAATACTTTCCGTTCTGTAAATTACCAATAACTGGAAAATGAACAGCTGAATTAGGATATAGGCTGGCTATTTTTCACTAAGGATGCCATCCAGGTAAACATATGTTGTTGCAGGTAATGAACTGAAATAATGTGGAGCAAATAAGGTGAGTAAACATTTCATATAATTTCAAAAGGTACTTTATTGACTCTCAAAATCTTCAGATCCCCAAAAGCACCATTTGAAGTGATGTGAAATATTTATCCTGACCAATGTATCATTGCACAGAACTGGCTGATTTTGAACAAGGGGTTGATTAGATATTTTTGCAGTCATCTCTCCACCAATACTTTGTGCAGGGCAATGTTGTTGTTGTTTATTCATCCAGTCGCTTCCGACTCTTCGTGACATCATGAACCAGCCCACGCCAGGGCTTCCTGTCAACCGTTGCTGTCCCCAGTTCCCAGTTCCCCAGTGCAGAGCCATAGCCAGAAAAAAAAATTGGGAAGGGTTTTGAAACTTTTTTTTAGCGAATCATGAAGAGTAGTAACTATACATGCATTTTAAATTTTGTAATTCATGGTTCAATAGAGTCTAGTTTTAATTGATGTGGTACTGTTTTATTGTTTATTAATATGTCGTTGTTTTATTGAATGTATTTTGGGCAATGTAATTTGCCAACTGTTGTAAGCTGCCCTGAGTCCCTCCGGGTGAGAAGGGCAGAGTAAAAATGATGCAAATAAATAAATAAATAGTTACATAATGCAAAATAATTTAGAAATCAGGCTCCATCGATAAACTTCAGTGGACACTCAAGACAGATTAACTTCAGTGAATACTCATGGGGATTTGGTTAACCAGTTAAAATTCATGAGTAAACTAGGTTTTTTTTTAAATGAAAAATTTCAGGTTGGGGGTGTGAACCCCTAACCCCTCCTTGGCTACAGCCTTGACTTTTTAGGTTTTATATGTAATCATAGCAAAGCTTGGAAAAGTTACATCCTTGTACTACAGTTCTAAAAATCTCCTGGTGGCACAGTGCATTAAAGTGCTGAGCTGCTGAACTTGCGGACTAAAAGGTCCCAGGTTCAAATCTCGGGAGCGGAACTGCCAACCTAGCAGTTCGAAAACATGCAAATGTGAGTAGATCAATAGGTACCGCTCCGGTGGGAAGATAACGGCGCTCCATGCAGTCATGCCGGCCACATGACCTTGGAGATGTCTATGGACAACGCCGGCTCTTTGGCTTAGAAATGGAGATGAGCACCAACCCCCAGAATCAGACACAACTAGACTTAACGTCAGGGGAAAATTTTTTGTGGTCCAAAACAGAAAATTCCAGATCAATCCTTCTCTTCTCCAGCTAAAGGTTCCCATGTAGCAGGATTGGAAAAAAATGCATTTTTTTTCATGTCAGGAGCAACCGGAGTTGCTTCTGGAGTGAGAAAATTGGCCGTCTGCAAGGACGTTGCCCAGGGAACGCCTGGATGTTTTGATGTTTTACCATCCTTGCAGGGCCGGCCCAAGGTAATTTTCAAGTGTAAGCGAACAGAATTTTGGCGCCCCCCCAAAACAATCGGATATCGAATTGTTGGCAGTTGTGAGGCTACCCTGAGTCCTCTTCAGGGTGAGAAGGGCGGGACACAAGTATGGGAAATAAATAAATAAATAAATAAAATCAGGACAGTAAAAAAGAACACTCAAAAACAGGGGAATTCCAGACATGAAACAATCAGGGCCAGCTAACACCACCCAACAAAGATTCCCTCAGGCAGGAAGCAGCCAGGTTTTGAATATGTGAGGGACATTCAATGCTAATCAAGGTGGCCAACTGCAACATTCACACTTGCCTCAAAGAGTTCTTTATCCCACCCTGGACATCATTCCACAGATATATAAACCCCACTTGCCTAATTTCCAACAGACCTCACAACCTCTGAGGATGCCTGCCATAGATGTGGGTGAAATGTCAGGAGAGAATGCTTCTGGAGCATGGCCAGACAGCCCAGAAAACGCACAGCAACTCAATAATGATAATGATAATTTTATTTCTTACCCGCTCAAGACGGTTGACAACATTGCTAGAACACATAATAATTTAAAAACACTCCGTAAAATATACATATGGAAACATATTTCCATAAAATACACAAAACAAAAAGGAGCCCCGGTAGCGAAGTGTGTTAAAGCACTGAGCTGCTGAACTTGCAGACCGAAAGGTCCCAGGTTCAAATCCCGGGAGCGAAATGAGCGCCCGCTGTTAGCTCCAGCTTTTGCCAACCTAGTAGTTCGAAAACATGCCAATGTGAGTAGATCAATAGGTACCACTTCCGGCGGGAAGGTAACGGTGCTCCATGCAGTCATGCTGGCCACATGACCTTGGAGGTGTCTACGGACAACACTGGCTCTTTGGCTTAGAAATGGAGATGAGCACCAACCCCCAGAGTCAGACATGACTGGACTTAACGTCAGGGGAAACCTTTACCTTTACCTTACACAAAACAAAAATTAGACATAGAGTGGAAGTTTAAACAATGTCATGAAAAGGGCGAGAAATCTGCCCCTCTCCATATGGTATGAATCAGGGGTCCCCAAACTAAGGCCCGGGGGCCGGATGCGGCCCATCGAAGCCATTTATCCAACCCCACGGCACAAGGGCAGAAGGGGGTTGGGCTAAGTAACCCAAGGGGTCTCTTCTTCTCTTACAACCATTATTATTATTATTATTATTATTATTATTATTATTATTATTATTATTATTATTATTATTATTATTAATATTGAGGCTGGGTGGACATCTATCAGGGATGCTTTGCTTGTGCTTTTGGTGCACAGAGGCAGAAGGTAGTTGGACTAAATGGCCCAAGGGGTCTCTTCCAATCCTATTATTATTATTATTATTATTATTATTATTATTATTATTATTATTATTGAGGCTGGGTGGCCATCTATCAGGGATGCTTTGCTTGTGCTTTTGGTGCACACAGGCAGAAGGGGGTTGAACTAAATGGCCCAAGGGGTCTCTTCCAATCCTATTATTATTATTATTATTATTATTATTATTATTATTATTATTATTATTATTATTGTTATTGAGGCTGGGTGGCCATCTATCAGGGATGCTTTGCTTGTGCTTTTGGTGCACACAGGCAGAAGGGGGTTGGACTAAATGGCCCAAGGGGTCTCTTCCAAACCTCTTTCTTCTTCTTCTTCTTCTTCTTCTTCTTCTTCTTCTTCTTCTTCTTCTTCTTCTTCTTCTTCTTCTTCTTCTTCACATTGACGCTGGGTGATCATCTGTCAGGGGTGCTTTGCTTGTGCTTTCGATGCACAAAGCAGAAGGGGATTGGTGACTCTGGGGGTTGGTGCTCATCTCCATTTCTAAGCCAATGGCCCAAAGGGTGTCTTCCAACCCTCTTTTTTATTGTTATTATTATTTATTTATATATTTATTTATTATTGCTCAGTGGCCAACTATAGTCTGGCCCTCCAACGGTCCGAAGGATCGTGAACTGGCCCCCTGTTTAAAAAGTTTGGGGACCCCTGGTATGAATAAAGAAATCCACTGGACTTAACTGGCACTTGTATCTTTATTTCTCCATTGGAAGAAGTGAGGCACCGTGGAATTAACATAGTTTGGCTCCACTTTCACTGCCACGGCTCAATGCTATGGAATCCTGGGAGTTATAGTTCGGTGAGGCATCTAAACTATTTGGCAGAGAAGGTTTAAAGACCTTATAAAACTACAATTCCCAGGGTTTCATAGCATTGAGCCATGGCAATGAAATTGGAGTCAAACTGCATTAATTCCAAAGTGCAGCTGCCCTTTGGTGAGATATATGCATCCCTCTGAAGTACACCACTACAATATACACTACAATATACTCTTAGGCCCTTTCTGTATTGCCATATAAAATGCAGGTTATCTGCTTTGAACTGGATTATATGGCAGTGTAGACTCAGATAACCCAGTTCAAGGCAGATAATGTGGATTATCTGCATTGATAATCTGAATTATATGGTTATGTAGAAGAACCCATACCCTGCCATATAAGATCCAGACTATCTGCTTTGAACTGGATTATATGGCTGTGTAGATGCATATAATCCGGTTCAGTGCATATGACCTGGATTATCTGCCTTCATAATCTCAATTATATGGTTATGTAGAAGAACCCATACCCTGCCATATAAAATCCAGACTATCTGCTCTGAACTGGATTATATGGCTGTGTGGATGCATGTAATCCGGTTCAGTGCATATGACCTGGATTATCTGCCTTCATAATCTCAATTATATGGTTATGTAGAAGAACCCATACCCTGCCATATAAAATCCAGACTATCTGCTCTGAACTGGATTATATGGCTGTGTGGATGCATGTAATCCGGTTCAGTGCATATGACCTGGATTATCTGCCTTCATAATCTCAATTATATGGTTATGTAGAAGAACCCATACCCTGCCATATAAAATCCAGACTATCTGCTCTGAACTGGATTATATGGCTGCGTGGATGCATATAATCTGGTTCAAAGCAGAAAATGTGGATTATCTGCCTTGATAATCTGTCTTCTATGGCTGTGAAGAAGGGGCCTTAGGAAACTATAAATCCTAGGAGTAGGCCCACATGTTCCAGCTTCTGGAACATGGCCAGGCAGCTGAAAAACCTGCAGCAACCCAGCCTCAGGCCCCTCCATTTCCCCCCTCAGTTGCCAAGTTGGCCCAGGCCTGCCCTGGAGACATGCCTGGCGAAATGCTGGGGACAGGGACGGGTTCCTACCTGCCCCGTCTTCATGGCTGAGAGGGTCCCCAAGGAGGTGCATGGCAGGGGCACAGGCCTGCTCGACCTGCCAGAGCTCCTTCCAGCCACGGAGGGCTGTCGGGCGTTGCGGGAGGAATCCAGGAAGGGTGCAGGTGGAGCAGCAGGCCCAGAGGCCTGGCCTCAGGTCTTGTTCAGGGGCAAGAGGGCTGCAAGGGCGAGAGGGCCGAGTGCGAGAGAGGCGTGAGTGGGCCGAGTGCGAGAGGGGCGTGAGTGGGCCGAGTGCGAGAGAGGCGTGAGTGGGCCGAGTGCGAGAGGGGCGTGAGTGGGCCGAGTGAGAGAGATGCGTGAGTGGGCCGAGTGCGAGAGGGGCGTGAGTGGGCCGAGTGCGAGAGAGGCGTGAGTGGGCCGAGTGCGAGAGGGGCATGAGTGGGCCGAGTGCAAGAGGGGTGTGAGTGGGCCGAGTGCGAGAGAGGCGCGAGTGGGCCGAGTGCGAGAGAGGCGTGAGTGGGCCGAGTGCGAGAGAGGCGTGAGTGGGCCGAGTGCGAGAGGGGCGTGAGTGGGCCGAGTGAGAGAGATGCGTGAGTGGGCCGAGTGCGAGAGGGGCGCGAGTGGGCCGAGTGAGAGAGATGCGTGAGTGGGCCGTGTGCGAGAGGGGCGTGAGTGGGCCGAGTGCGAGAGAGGCGTGAGTGGGCCGAGTGCGAGAGGGGCGTGAGTAGGCCGAGTGAGAGAGATGCGTGAGTGGGCCGAGTGCGAGAGGGGCGTGAGTGGGCCGAGTGAGAGAGATGCGTGAGTGGGCCGAGTGCGAGAGGGGCGTGAGTGGGCCGAGTGCGAGAGAGGCGTGAGTGGGCCGAGTGCGAGAGGGGCATGAGTGGGCCGAGTGCAAGAGGGGTGTGAGTGGGCCGAGTGCGAGAGGGGCGCGAGTGGGCCGAGTGAGAGAGATGCGTGAGTGGGCCGTGTGCGAGAGGGGCGTGAGTGGGCCGAGTGCGAGAGAGGCGTGAGTGGGCCGAGTGCGAGAGGGGCGTGAGTGGGCCGAGTGCGAGAGGGGCGTGAGTAGGCCGAGTGAGAGAGATGCGTGAGTGGGCCGAGTGCGAGAGGGGCGTGAGTGGGCCGAGTGAGAGAGATGCGTGAGTGGGCCGAGTGCGAGAGGGGCGTGAGTGGGCCGAGTGCGAGAGAGGCGTGAGTGGGCCGAGTGCGAGAGGGGCATGAGTGGGCTGAGTGCAAGAGGGGTGTGAGTGGGCCGAGTGCGAGAGAGGCGCGAGTGGGCCGAGTGAGAGAGAGGTGCGAGTGGGCCGAGTGCGAGAGAGGCGTGAGTGGGCCGAGTGCGAGAGGGGCGTGAGTGGGCCGAGTGAGAGAGATGTGTGAGTGGGCCGAGTGCGAGAGGGGCGCGAGTGGGCCGAGTGAGAGAGATGCGTGAGTGGGCCGAGTGCGAGAGAGGCGTGAGTGGGCCAGAGGGGCGCGATTGAGCCGAGTGCGAGAGGGCCGCGAGTGGGCCGAGTGCGAGAGATGCGCGAGTGGGCCGAGGAGTGCGAGAGGGAGCCTCAACAGCGCCCCCCTTGACGTGCGCCCGAAGCGGCCGCTTAAACGGCCACCATTGTTGGACCGGCCCTGCATCCTTGTGGGAGGCTTCTCTCATGTCCCCGCATGGAGCTGGAGCTGATAGAGGGAGCTCATCCACACTCTCCACGGGTGGGATTTGAACCTGGCAGCTTTCAGGTCAGTAACCCAACCTTCAAGTCACGAGGCTTTTATTCCCTAGGCCACCGGAGGCTCCTTGGAAAAAATGCATGAGATCCTAGTTAGATACTACTATCACAACAACAAAAAACAAATCCATGTTAAGTGTGGGGAAAGTGTAGCCCATGGACACATGTGGCTTCTGAACCTCAAAGTATGGCCCCTGAAGCCTCTCAACGGTCCCTCAAAATTTCTTGAGACTCCTCATTTATACCCTAAAACTATATCAAATGATGAAGAGCCTCCCATAAATTCGACAGTCATCTTTTACCATCCCCAGAACCATCAATTCCCCATGACACACATTTTCAGTTTCAGATTAAACAAAAACAGTAACTCAGATTTGTGGGGGTGGCCTATAGAGGAGAAAATTATTTTTCCCCCTCCACTAATACAGCTACCTGCTTCTGGACTATACCTTTAGGCTGAAATCTTATACACACATTCTATATAATAGCTATGGAACTTGGATCAGAGAAGATATCTATAGGATTCCACCTGAGTATCTCTAGAACAGGGGTCCTCAAACTTTTTAAGTGGAGGGCTGATTCACAGTCCCTTAGACTGTTGGGGGGCCGGACTATGATGAAATAGTCCAAAATTAGGATTGTTGTTGTGTGCTTTCAAGTCATTTCAGACTTAGGTCAACCCTAAGTATAAAGTTTAGGACAGAGGCCAGGTCAATGACCTTGGAGGGCCTTAGTTTGGGGACCCCTGATCTAGACGATCTCATAAGACCATAGGTAAGGAAAGGGGCCCTCAAAGACCATCTAGATGGTTTCATAAGACCATAGGTAAGGAAAGGTGCTCCCAAAGGCCATCTAGATGGTATCATAGGACCATAGGTAAGGAAAGAGACCTCCAAAAGCCATCTAGATGGCCTCATAAGGCCATAGCTAAGCAAAGAGACCTTCAAAGACCACCTAGACGATCTCATAAGGTTATAAGTAAGCAAAGAGACCTCCAAAGACTAGGTAGACTTAGGTCAACCCTAAGTCTAAAGTTTAGGACAGGGGCCAGGTCAATTACATTGGAGGGCTGCATCCGGCCCCAGAGCCTTAGTTTGGGGACCCCTGCTCTAGAAGGTTGTTGCCCTGTCTCTCCCAGCTGGATAAGTAGTGGGAGATCTCACTGAAATCACTAAAAGGGGCTACCTTGGGGAGGTGCTGGACTAGATAAACAATTGGTCTGACTCAATATAATACCTGCATTTTCAAGTTATGAATGTAAGTGGATTTGTAGGCTGGATATGTAAGTCTATATTGCAGAAGTTAAACGAGATGGTCTTTGGAGTTCTTCTAGCTCTATAATTATGTGCACATGTATTACCCAAAGGGCTATTCTATTAGCGTCACAATTTGTGTATGTGTGTATCCTAGGGAATTAGAAAGGCTTTGTTGAGCCAGTGCAGTCTTTCATATCAAATACTCATAGTGTACTAGGTAGAATGAAATCAATTTGATGTGTAAATTCTTTAAATAATAGTAAAAGGAGGAAATTGAATTTCAAAGAGGAAAAAAAATGTGAACCTGAAACACGGTGGTAAAAAGGTCATCAGCAGAATTAGCGCAACAACAAAAAATTCTAGCAAAGTTACAGTTAGGCAGTCAGTAATACTCTATTGATCAGACATTTTCAATCAATAGTGCTGTGCCTAGATTATTGATGCAAAGGTATTAAGCAAAATTTTATTTCAGCTAACTTGTCGGCTCAGATGTCAACTGAAAGTCATTTCCCCAGTCAATCAAACATAAAATAAATCTCAGCAGAGTTAGTCCCCCCCCCCCAGCTTTGTCTGTCTTACTTTCAAATTACATAATGAATTTTGAAACTTCAGCATGTAAGCTGCAGTTTTATACACACATTCTATATGACACCTATGGAACTTAATGGATTTTAAGTTGGATCGGAGAAGACATCCATGGGATTCCATTGTTGAAAGTAATATTACTTAAAGGTAAAAAAAAAAAAGATGTGATTTCGCATAGAGGATAAAAAGATGGTTGCAGAGATAACAAAGAAAAGATATTTTCTTAGGGTTTGACAGAGATTGTGAAATGTGGAAACATAATATGAAAATGTGCTGCAATTTCAGGTAAAATGGCTTTGAGGATTCCCTAGGGACTTGGCAGTCATTTTTTATATCCCAAACAATCATCACCAAACTCCTAGTTAATGTGTTTGGGATTTCTTTGGCGTTTGCAAATTCACAGCACCTAAGTTGCTCTCTTTCTGGTTTTCTCGTTCTCCCCTTTCTTTGTTTCTTAAATGCTCTACAGTGCAATCTTCAACATACAGAAAGAGAAATTTCAGCAGGTGCTACTTGTCATGGGTTTACTCTAGTTGGGATAAACAATAGGATTTACCTACAATGTGATGAGGACTCACATTGATTAGCCAGCCTCCATGGAGAATCGGTGGGACAGCGGAACAATCCCTGTGCTTCCCTTTCATGGGTGCAACGTCTTAGGACATTTGTGCCCCAATTGATTGACAGAGCCCTGCCAGAAGTAAGCATGCATTGTGTGATGGGTAAAATGGGGCTCCATGGATCAACTGTGATGAAGTCCTTAGGCTGCTTCTACACAGCCACTTAATCCAGATCAGACTGTGGATAAAAGATATCCAGTTCCACCCCTGAGAGTCCCCATAGGCATCCCAGGAAAGACAAAGAAGCTACTGCGGCATTCACAAAGTTCTTCTTGTGCTGAATCAATCCGCCATAAAGAAATATAATTCTTACCCAGCTGGGAGAAATATGCTGAACACCAAATGCGAATGTGTGATGGCAGGGGAAAAAGAAAAAAAAAGTGATTCCCTATAAGGGATAACATTCCCCCCCCCCCCCGCCTTTTATCCCACTTCTTTCTGGATTTTTAGGCCTGTATAGATAGGACCTTAGTAGTCCACTATTGATTTAAAAAGGGAAATGCTAAAGAGGAGCCCTGGTGGCGAAGTGCGTTAAAGCGCTGAGTTGCTGAACTTGCAGACCGAAAAATCCCAGGTTCAAATCCCGGGAGCGGCTTGAGAGCCCACTGTTAGCTCCAGCTCCTGCCAACCTAGCAGTTCGAAAACATGCCAATGTGAGTGGATCAATAGGTACCACTCTGACGGGAAGGTAACAGCGTTCCATGCAGTCATGCCGGCCACATGACCTTGGAGGTGTCTACGGACAACGCCGGCTCTTCAGCTTAGAAATGAAGATGAGCACCAATCCCCAGACTGCAGTGCCCAGAATTGGACACAGTATTCCAGGGATGGTCTGATCAAGGCAGAATAGAGGGGTAGCATGACTTCCCTGGATCTAGACAATATACTCCTATTGATGCAGGCCAAAATCCCATTGGCTTTTTTAGCTGCCGCATCACATTATTGGCTCATTTTAACTTGTTGTCTACGAGGACTCCAAGATCTTTTTCACACGTACTGCTGTAGTTGTTATTGTGTCCCTTCAGATGTTTTCTGACTTATGATTACTTTAAGGTGAGCCTATCATAGAGCTGTCTTGGCAAGATCTATTCAGGGGAGGGAAGTGCCTTTGCTTTCCTCAGGAGCTGAGAGGGTGGGATTTGTCCAATGGGTTTCCATGGCTGAGTGGCCAATACTGAAAGTATTACATCACACAGACTCTCCGTATGGAGGCTTTGATCAAAATGTATGTCTGTGCGACAGCCAAGACTGGGCTACATCTACTAAAATACAGCAGTAATTTGTCTGACTGGGAAAGGAAACACTGAAGGACTAATTTGTTCTTGGTAAGGGATAATCTGGTTTCTAAAGGGAGTCACAAACAAGAGCTCCAGCTAGTGGCTCAAACGAATCATGTGTGCAACAGTCTTTTACCTATGCAATTCCTCATTCAGCTGAGACTATATATGCCAATATGGCAATTTCGCTGCATGTGGCTAGTTGATATTCTTAAGTTTTACTGAAACTTTTAAAAACTATTTTGTTACTTTTATTGTTTCTATTTTTATCTATGTTTTTGGTTTTGATGGATCATTTGTATTTGTATCTAGGGGCACTTGCCCCATGTGTAAGCTGCCCTAGATCCCAATTGGGAGATGGTGGTGGGTATAAAAATAGAGTTGTTATTATTATTATTATTATTATTATTATTATTATTATTATTATTACAGTAGAGTCTCACTTATCCAACATTTGCTTATCCAACATTCTGGATTATCCAATACATTTTTGTAGTCAATGTTTTCATTGCGTGCAGATCCCAGTAGGGTGGCTGTTTGCAGTTGGCAAATCGTAATTTTGTCAATGCCTATTGTTTCCAAATGCTGGCTGAGATCTTTTGGCACAGCACCCGATGTGCCAATCACCACCGGGACCACCTGCACTGGTTTCTGCCAGAGTCTTTGAAGTTCAATCTTGAGGTCCTGATAGCGGCTGAGTTTTTCCTGTTGTTTTTCATCAATGCGACTGTCACCTGGGATGGTGACATCAATGATCAAAACCTTTTTCTTTTCCACAACTGTGATGTCTGGTGTGTTGTGATCCAGAACTTTGTCAGTCTGGATTCAGAAGTCCCATAGTATCTTTGCGTGCTCATTTTCCAATACTTTTGCAGGTTTGTGATCCCACCAGTTCTTTGCTGCAGGGAGGTGGTACTTGAGGCATAAATTATTATTATTGGCCAATATTGGCTCTCTTTTGCTCGGGCTTTCTTTAGTCTTCTGACTGCACTATTGTATGTGAGTTCATTTACGAGCAAGCAGCTATATTTTATCAGAAATTTAAAGAAAATCATTTCAAATATCAGAAATCTACAAAAGAAAATACATATTTGAAAAAGAACCACAACCATCAACTGTCTGATTGGCAGTATTGATGTAGTACTAACAATATCATTACTCCTTTCTCAGAAATTCAGGAATGCTGACAAGATGTAAACACGGACACAGTTCATGGTATCAAAAGCTATATATAGTCCAGGGAATGTTATGCTCCCTGGAGCCTCTCAGACACAGGCTTTAGAACTGAATTGGAGGCCCTGGGTTTGTGATTTGAGCTCCCTCTCCCTCAATATAGCTTTGAAAAATACTAGTTAGAAATGTTTATCTGTAGTGAACAGAGCTGGAAGGCTTGCCGGTGTAGGAAATGTGTCAACATGAGGGTCATCTACCAGTCGCCCCCCAGTTCTAAATCCAGCAGTGTTTATGCTCCAGTTATTCTTGTGGCATTTGCTGTCCTATGTGTTCTAGAGTCTCAAATAATTTCACTAACACAGAGAGTGAGGGGGGATGGGGATCTTGTTGGTGTCTGTTTGTGATTAACTCTCATGTTTGTGTTATTCATTCCTGAATTTGGAAACCCCGTGGAAACCTGAGCAGTACTGTGTAATTACAGCTTGTTCAAATCAAACCAGTCAAATAATGTCAAAAGCAATTATTTTCTTTTCAGAGAGCCACAATGTATTTGGGAATACAGAGGACAAAATGCAGATTTCAACACATGAACGGTTCACACAGTCAGGCCAGTCTTCACACCTTAATTGTTTTTTTGTTTTTTTGTTTTGCTGCTTTGGAAGCCGTTTATATACTTGTTAGTAGCTTATTACAGTGGAGTCTAGGGACTTCATCACATATGGAATTTTCTAGTGTCCTAGGACACTACTGCCCCACTTGAGGGACGAATGGGCACATAGCCCATCACACAACGTCCCTCAACTTCCAACTGAGAACTCACCCCAAACCGGATCCTGTGTTATGCTGGTTCCAATGGAGTCAGCACACTTCTGCCCCAGTTGGGCAACAGTTCTCCTACGTGATGGGGAAAATGTTGCTGAGCCGGAGCTGGCTTGGAGGCATTTGGGGCGGGGGGATGTGATAAGGTCATATATCTTGTGTCACAAAATAACAGAACTCTCCATCTCTGAAGAAATTATTACTATCTAAACTACAGATCCATTATTATTATTATTATTATTTGATATACAACAATATTAGTATGCAGCAAACAAGATAATATGCTGGTTGTTGTACTGGATCACACATCAGACACTTCCCAAGTGTCTAGGACTATGTGATGTATTGGTGAATAATGTGGGCAGATCCAAGTAGGGTGACCTTTTGCAGCTTTTTTTTTCTTCTGTGTGTCAGGAGCAACCAGAGTTGCTTCTGGAGTGAGAGAATTGGCTGTCTGCAAGGACGTTGCCCAGGGGACTCCTGGATGTTTTTTGATGTTTTGTAGGAGGCTTCTCTCATGTCCCCGCATGGAGCTGGAGCTGATAGAGGGAGCTCATCCACGCTCTCCCCGGATGGGATTTGAACCTGGCAGCCTTCAGGTCAGCAACCCAACCTTCAAGTCACAAGGCTTTTATCCCCTAGGCCACCGGTCATTTTGTCAGCACTGTTTGTGTTTAAGCGCTGGCCAAGGTCTTTAGGCACTGCACCCAGTTTTTTGATCACCACTGGGACCACCATTACCGGCTTGTTCCAGAATCTTTGCAGTTCGATCTTTAAATCCTTATATCGTGTAAGCTTTTTCAGTTGCTTCTCGTCAATTCTTCTGTCACCTGGGATTGCAACATTGATGATCCATACTTTGTTTTTTTTCCACGATCATGAGGTCAGGAGTATTGTGCTCCAAAACTCTGTCAGTCTGAATTCAGAAGTTCCAGAATAGTTTGACATGTTCATTTTCTGTAACTTTTTCAGGCTTGTGATCCCACCAGTTCTTTGTCACAGGCGGATGGTATTTGCGGCACAAGTTCAAATCGATCATCTGAACAATGGTATTATGCCTTTGCTTGTAATCCATCTGTGCAATCTTCTTGCAGCAGCTGGGTATGTGATCTGTTGTTTCGTCTGCTTCACTTGGGATCTGTTGTCAATTTTTCAATTCTGGCTTTGATGGCATTTGTTCTAATTGCTTGTTATTGGGCTGCAAGAATCAGGCCCTCTGTCTCCTTTTTCAAAGTTCCATTTGTGAGCTACATCCATGTTTTTTCCTTGTCAATTTTGCTCTCAATTTTTCCCAGGAACCTTTTTTCCCCAGGAGAGCCTTTTTTTTAACCAGTTTTCTGCTCTGGATTGTATTTTTTACAATATTCATTCTTTGTCTTTTGCATTTTAAGCAGTTTTCTATTATTGACTTCCATCAATGCTGGTTCTTGACTGTCTTCACATAATCTGTCAGTGCAGATGATGATGATAATACTGATGATGATGATGATTAGCAGCAGCAGCTGTGGCAACCCATAACATACAGGGCAGCATGCAAAGTAATAAAAATGCATGTTATGTATTACACTGTAAAACCCATCACGTTGCGTTATACAATCAAAATTTGACATACAGAGAACCATCCACAAATGTGGCTCGAAAGTAACCATTTTAGAAGTGTGTTTCTGTTCAACTTCTAAAACTTTATGGTTATGTGTTTTGATGGGCCTTAGGAAGGAATTTCACAGCTATGGAATCACAACAGGGAGAGCCCTACTTTCAGCCCGCTTTGAAGAGCAAACTATTCTGGATTGGATTATTTCACCCCAGCGTATTTTGGCCATCGATGTCATTCTATTAGGTAATATAGAGGATTTGCCCACACATGGGCTGTGGTGTGGTCATATGTTTGTTGCAAAGGTTTTATTTTATGGCCAAACAAAAGCTGAAGCAGGTAGGAGAACTGGTAGAATCACACAGCCTCTTAAGTTTAAGCTTCTGGACTGTTCTTCTTGCAGACACAGTCCTTACTTGGTGTTGGGCTGGCTTGACCATATGTCTTACCTACTTGCTTCCACCTTAAATATAAGAGGTGTGTGAGAGTTCTCATGCCATAATTTACACCTGGGGCTGGGCTCTGTCAGCTTTTATAAATGACTAGCTGTGCCCGGCCACGCGTTGCTGTGGCGTTGTCTGGTGGTGTTGGTGAGAACTTGTTGAGGTAGTGATGGTATTGAATGTCTGTTGTATGGTTGTCTTTATGTTTAGTATGCATTTGGTTGTTTGTGTATTGTGAAAGTGATGAGGGTAGAGGGGGTCTATGTCCCTGTGTAGTATTGTATAGTATTTATACGTTGTGTGGAAGGGCCTTGAGTCTACACTGCCATATAATCCAGTTAAAATCTGATAATCTGTATCTTATAGGCAATGTGGAAGAGGCCTGAGGCCTAACTGTGCCTGTCCCCTGGGCTGAGTAGGTTGCTAGGAGACCAAGTGGGCAGAACTTAGCCTTCTAACTGGCAGCAATTGGATAAAATACAATTATTCCTCTCCCTCTAGTTAGGACTTTTTTCTTTTCTTTTTGTTGTATGAACGTAGAGGCATGGATGAGGGGTTGTGTTGCCAAGTTTAGTGTTTCTGGGATGTGTAGTTTTGTTGTTTTGTCCTAGGCCGAATTTTTTTTATCCTTTTATATATATAGATTTCAGTGTCCAAGACTAACATGAAGCCACGTGAGACAGCTATGTCAGATAGCACAGTCAGGCTGTAATGAAAGGGCATAAATTATTAGTTATTTAGGCCCCTCCTACTCTGCCATATAATCTGGATTATCAAATCTGATAATCCAAATTATTTTCTTTATATATTTATCATACTTTATATGAGTCTACACTTCCATATAATCCAGTTCAAAGTAGCTAGTCTGGATTTTCTATGGCAGTGTAGAAGGAGCCTGAGTTTATCATTGAATCTGAATAGGCATGGAGGGGGAGAGGTATTGGTGGGATCTTCTCACCCACTGCTGAGATAATTTGGCTGCTTTTGAGTACAGTAGAGTCTCACTTATCCAACATAAACGGGCCAGTAGAACGTTGGATAAGCAGATATGTTGGATAATAAGGAGGGATTAAGGAAAAGCCTATTAAACATCAAATTAGGTTATGATTTTACAAATTAAGCACCAAAACATCATGTTATACACCAAATTTGACAGAAAAAGTAGTTCAATACGAAATAATGCTATGTAGTAATTATTGTATTTACGAATTTAGCACCAAAATATCACGATTTATTGAAAACACTGTCTACAAAATGCGTTGGATAATCCAGAATGTTGGATAAGTGAGTGTTGGATAAGTGAGACTCTACTGTACTTTGGACCTTGATTTAGATCAGCAGTGCATTTAGTTGTCTAAACCTGTCCACAGGTTATTAACAAAACTGAACATAACTCAGTGTTAAAAGGGGGAGGGGAATAATGATTGCATTGATGTCCCATTACAATTTGAATTTATGTTAAAAGTCAATGCTAGAATTAACACAAAAGGAAGCTTTAAAATTCATTTTGGGGTTTTTTTACTCCCTCCATTCCTATCTTGAGCTTGAAAGAGAAGGAAAGAGCAACATGAATGATCAGAAAACTCAATTTGTCATCTATCTCACCATCCCCTGCTTTCTTGCTTTCCCCTTTTCCATCCATTATAAATTCTTCTCCTTACTCTTTCTTGAGCTTGCTGTTTCTGATGTGGATCCCAACAAAAGTCCCAGGGTTAAGAGCTTCAAATTCAGTTTCCTGGGGCAAACTCTGCAACAGCTAGTGAACAAAGAAGGATACAGAAAAAGGCCAATCCCTTCTGAGTTGCACCTATTTCTTGGTTTTAGATCTTTCAACCTTAGAATTAACTTGTTTTCAAACTCTAATCGTGAAAATAAACAGATATCTTGTATGTGACATATATATTGCATTATGACGAACTTTTATGTCATTGCAGAGGGAGGAATTCACTAACGCCCTCACACAGCAACCAAAAACTTCCAGGACTTATCCATCTGCAGCTATTTGGTGACAGGTGGAGAACAGAGGACATCAGAGTTGTCATTGTGCATCTGTTTAAAGGCACATAGCCAGATACATCTCTGGTTCCCCACTGGCCACTAAATGGCCATTGGATGGTGTAACAGATTAGCCTACCTTATAAGGTCGATGTGCAGGTAGCTTCAGGCCTTGCTTGCAAAAGCTAAGCAGAGCAAGGGGAAGGAGCGATCAGGCAGCCATTACTGGAAGTGCAGTCTGATTGGCTGATGTAAATAGGGAGAGTTGCTTAGCAACTAGAGATGGGCGGAGCCAAAGTGACAGTTGGAGCTATGCAGCCAGAGAATTATTCATTCAGTTAGGAAGTTGGTTGGTTGGTGTTTGGAGTGTGAAGATAGAGATAGTTTTGGAAAGTGTGTTATTAGAGAGATACTTCTTTGAGAATATAAACGCCTTCACAGAAGAAAGGCTGAGAACTATATTGAGACTCTATAGATTAGAGTGTTGGTTTAAATCCCAGGAGAAGTGGATTTACAGGTTTAAATTGTCCTGTAGATATTTCTTGTGTGAAGGAACATATCTCCACAGAATTCAAGTTATAAAACCATTCTTTGTAAGAGTAAAGCCTAATCTTTTATTGAAACCACTATGCATCTTTACTGTTTAAGAACACATAAACAACAACTTCCTGTTTTTCCTCACATAAAGTGTGACTCTCTAAATATCCTAACACAGAGGAGGTTCCTGAATATAACATTGGTGACAGCGTTAGCAGTGGTAATGGGTTCGAATTCTCCCTATTTTGGTATCAGTGCGGTGGCGATCTGTCTAACACACGTCGAGTCCTCCATATTTTCTGTGGCAGCTAAAAGCAATCTTCTGCAGATGGGTACAAGGTAAACCTTGTAGAGGAAGAGGGGAGAGACACCTTTTAGTTCTTCCTGGGTGACACTTTACAATCTCTTTTCCTGATGCTGGATTTTAGCCAAAGATCCCTACATCCATTTGCATCTGCAGTGGTTCCAATCATGTGACACAAACCTTGTCATTCCTCAGCCAGGAGGCATGAACAAAAAGCAAGTAGTACTTTTTAAAAAGCCAAAGGGACCAGGCTTTTGTAGAGAACTAACTGGGAAATGTGAAATTTGTTGGCTCTTTAGCGTGGTCTCTTGTTTAACTAATTAGGAACTTAATTCTGGAATTAATGTAATGCTAAAATTCTAGCTTAAGTCAATCAATTAAGTTTAAAAATAAATTGAATTAAGTTGCCATTTATATTTGAGAAAGTCTAACTTAACTGACAACTTAATTGATTTTAATTAGTTAGTTCCTTTTGCTGGGTAAGAGCTGCAGACAGCTCTGAACACTAATGGTTTCTCCACAGGCCATGCTGTGCAAAGAAAGCTTGCCATGTTTGGGGATTCAGGGAGGGCTCAGTGTTCCAGTTGTCATTAACATGGCATTGCTTGGGAAAAGTCATAATAGCATGGCTTTTAGTAGTGGAATGTCACTATAAGGACATGCACTTAGATGAAGACTCGTTTGCCTTAAGTGCCAATTCATTTTTGGAGGTTATTTTTGGATATCTCAGCCTTAATTCAGAAACAGGCTGTGATATGGAATTTGTGTACTTGTTCAGTATTCTTTATTTGAAATACTTGGGACCAGAAGTGTTTTGGATTTGGGATTTCCATATACATAGTGGATGATGGGGCCCAAGTCTCAATCTGATATTTGCATGTGTTTCATTAACATCTTATACACATAACCTGAAGATGCAGTAGAGTCTCACTTATCCAACGTTCTCGATTATCCAACGCATTTTGTAGTCAATGTTTTCAATACATCGTGATATTTTGGTGCTAAATTCGTAAATACAGTAATTACTACATAGCATTACTGCGTATTGAACTATTTTTTCTGTCAAATTTGTTGTATAACATGATGTTTTGGTGCTTAATTTGTAAAATCATAACCTAATTTGATGTTTAATAGGCTTTTCCTTAATGCCTCTTTATTATCCAACATATTCCCTTATCCAACATTCTGCCGGCCCGTTTATGTTGGATAAGTGAGACTCTAGTGTACTTCAGTACACAATATTTCTAAAATTTATGTGCATGAAACAAAGTCTGTGTAAATTGAACCACTAGAAAGCAAAGGTCTTTATCTCTATCTTTTGGATTTTGGAGGATTTCAGATTTCAAAGTCCTGGATAAGGGATGCTCAACCTGTGCCTCCTTCAAGTATTCACATAGAAAACATTGAATCAAACAAAGGGATGCCAATATTCCAGGATGTCTGCTTTAGTCATATATAAGTCTTGAGAGAGGGGCAGGGGAGAGAACAGCTGCCACTCACACTTTTGGATTTCTCAACTTTTCCACTACAGGCTTAAAAGTAAAGTGGAGATTGTAACTAGTGATTGTTATAGTGCCCAGGAGCATGGTGATAATAACTAAGTCATATTAACCGATGTGCAATGTAATACTGAGTTTTAGAACATAAGAAGAAACATGCTGTTATGTGACTTCAAGTTTACCATATCCTAGAGCTATCTTGGCAACATTTATTAGAAGGGGTTTGCCACTGCCTAGATCCAAAGGCCATGGAGGGATTGTCATGGGATGGCTGAAGCTGGGAAATTCCTTTTTGCGAGCCTAGTCAATTTTCTTTTATTGCGAATAGAATTGCCTGTTGTGCTTTCTAAAATGTGCAGTTTTATTGCAAATGGTTTGAAAGTCTTCCTTATGCCTTGAGTGGCTGCTTGGATTATTCAGGTTTAGCTGTAAAAGAGATTGTTATAGCTTTTCATCACAAGCCAATACAATCCCCAGCTCCAATGGGTTTTAAGTTCCAGCAAAATAGTGTCTCCACATGTCATGAGCATTAATTACTGCACTGAACCAGACTTTGAAAAAATCCTTTAGATTACAGTTTCAAGAATTTCCTAATTGACATGATCAATGGTGGTGGTAGTGGTGAATTCTCAAACAAAAGTTACCAAGATAGAACTTCTCTAAAAGTTTTGTTTATTTATCTACTTTTATAAATACAATTTCTTTTTGCCCTCCAGTTGTGCACCATGCAGTCATCCTTTTTTAAAAAAGAAAATCTGTATTATTAAAATGGGCAATATATCTGTGACAGCAAGATTCTACAAAGAAACAACAGAGAATGGCCATTGACTCCATGCCCCATTTTCAAACTTCCCAGGGATATTTGGTTGGTGACCATCAAGACAAAGCCAGAAAAAAATGGGGAGGGGGGGGGGGGGGGTTGAAACTTTTTTTTTAGCGAATCATGAAGAGTAGTTCAATGATGCAATAAATAAGGCTCCACTGATAAATTTCAGTGGACACTTATGGGGATTTAGTTAATCAGTTAAAATTCATGAGTAAAACAGGGTTTTTAAAATTAAAAACCTGAAAAATGTCCTGGTAACCATTGAGAGGATATTTTTTTTGTAAGAACAGTGTTTCTAAAATATATGTTGACTATAATGTCTATAATCCTGCAGTCACCATTGCTGCATAAGTCATGATAGTTAAACACTTCTGGGAGATGAAATCCAAACAAAAAACAAACAAGCAACAACAAACAACACCTAATTTGTCTATGCTGTGATCCTGGGCTGGAGCGATTATTGTTCTAGTCCAGTAGAATATATATTCAAGCTTTGCAACATATATTTATATAAATAAGAAAAACTGCAACTGCTTTAGATTCTTTCCATTTCTTATGCCAATTCATCAGAGAACTAACGATTGTAAACAAAAGTCACTTATATATTCTAAAGGTAAAGGTAAAGGTTTCCCCTGACGTTAAGTCCAGTCGTGACTGACTCTGGGGGTTGGTGCTCATCTCCATTTCTAAGCCGAAGAGCTGGCGTTGTCCATAGACATCTCCAGGTCATGTGGCCGGCATGACTGCATGGAGCACCGTTACCTTCCCGCCAAAGCGGTACCTATTGATCTACTCACATTTGCATGTTTTTGAACGGCTAGGTTGGCAGGAGCTGGGGCTAACAGCGGGCGTTCATCCTGCTCCCGGGATTTGAACATGGGACCTTTTGGTCCGCAAGTTCAGCAGCTCAGTGCTTTAACACACTGTGCCACCATGCTTTACTTTAATTACTTTTAATTACTTTAGTGTAATTTATATAAGAGCAAATATTAGAATAGCCAAGGTCTGTTTCCTCTTCTTCTCCTGCAGCCATTGAATGGAACGGAAAGTTCCTCTTTTTGGGGGGTGGGGTGGAGGTAGGGAAAGCAGCAGTGTCATATGGTGACCATATGGTCCTTGTTAAAATCATCTACTGAGAAGCTGCTGTGCAGTCATGCTCAACCCATTCATATTATTGCAAAAGACCAACTAGAAATCATTTCATTTGCACTGCAAAACATGGCGCTAGAAAGATTTCACAATGAAATCAAGACCATGGTTACAAACTGTTTTATCCACCAAATATCCTTAGTTTTATCACTTAAAATGTGTTCATTGCACAACTTGAACATTTGTATCTGCTTCAGTGATCATTTTTATGTATCTTTTTCTCATTTGTTCATACTAGTGCAAGATTGTGGACATTTGGGACTACTTCCCAACGTGTTAGGAATCTAAAGGCTACTATTACATTTCTTCAAAGCAAAAGATCTGACACTCATATACCTGCCAACATCTCACCAGTGAAAACTGGGACAAATGTGGCCAAGCAACATCAGAGTATAGTCAAAATGATAGCAGTAATTAAGGAAGAAGACAGGAGATGCTGCAGCAGATTGTTTTTACCTGAGCCTACTGGGAAAGACAAAACTCTGCTCCTCCCTTGCCTCTTCTGCCTGCTGAGTTATTTGAACAGTAACTGAAGTATGTTCAGGGCAAAGGGGGAAAGTGAGAAGAAGAGAGAGAAACTGGGACATTTCCAAAGTAGTTGAACAATTGGAATGATAGGGTTGTTGTATGTCTTTCAGGCTGTGTGGTCATGTTCCAGAAGTATTCTCTCCTGACATTTCGCCCACATCTATGGCAGGCACCCTCAGAGGTTGTGAGATATGGATAAACTAAGTAAGGAATGTTTATATATATCTGTGGGAAGTCCATGGTGTGGGAAGAACTCTTGTCAGTTGGAGGCTAGTGTAAATGTTCCAATCAATCACGCTAATTTGCATTGAATGGCTACACCTACTAGCTACTTTCTGCCTGAGGGCATTCTTTGTTAACTGCCCCTAGTTCCCATGTCTCAGAGTGTTGCTTCTTATTTACTGTTCTGATTTTTTGAGTTTTTTAATACTGGTAGCCAGATTTTGTTCATTTTCATGGTTTCCTCCTTTCTGTTGAAGTTGTCCACATGTTTGTGAATTTCAGTGGCTTCTCTGAGTAGTCTGACATGATAGTTGTTGGAGTGGTCAAGCATTTCTGTGTTCTCAAATAATATACTGTGTCCAGGTTGGTTCATCAAGTGCTCTGCTATGGCCGATTTCTCTGGTTGAGTTAGTCTGCAGTGCCTTTCATGTTCTTTGACTTGCAGAGGAGAGAGGATCCCTCTTGTCTTTCACTGACCGTAGCATTTGTTGGATTTTCTTTGTGGGTCTGTAGATAGTTTGTAGATTGTGCTTCTTCATCAGTTTGCCTATGCAGTCAGTGGTTCCCTTAATGTATGGTAAGAACACCCTTCCTCTGGGTGAATCTTTGTCTTGACTCTCATGGCTTGTTCTTGGCCTTGCAGCTCTTCTGATGTCTGTGGTGGAGTATCCATTGGCCTGTAGAGCCTAGTTTAGGTGGTTTAGTTCACCTTGGAGGAGGTGAGGTTCGCAGATTCTTTGTGCATGGTCTGTCAGGGCTTTGATTGTGCTTCTTTTTTGACTTGGGTGATGGTTGGAGTTTTTATGAAGGTATCTATCTGTGTGTGTAGGTTTTCTGTAAACTGTGTGGCCCAATTGTTGATTGGGTTTGCGGATGACCAGAACATCTAGAAATGGGAGTTTTCCTTCCTTTTCTTTTTCCATGGTGAATTGGATGTTTGGGTGGATACTGTTAAGATGGTCCAGGAACTTGCTGAGTTCTTCCTCTCCATGGCTCCAAATTGTGAAGGTGTCATTTACGTATCTGAACCAAACAGTTGGCTTTTTTGGTGCTGTTTCTAGGGCTTGTTTTTCAAAGTGTTCTATATAGAAATTTGCTACTACTGGGCTGAGAGGGCTCCCCATGGCCACTCCATCCTTCTGTTCATAGAATCCAGTGTCCCACTGAAAGTAGCTAGTGGTGAGGCAATGGTGAAACAGGGCTGTGATGTCTTCTGGGAAGTTTTGTTTGATTAGTGTGAGGGTGTCAGCTACCGGGACACCACATCGAAGCTAATCAGGAATGACAAAAGATTTGATTGGGACCAACCCAACCAAATTTGGTTAGAGGGTTCATAACCCTTACATTAGACCAGGGACTCTCAAACGTTTTCAGCTACTCAGCCCTTTTTAGAAGCAAAGGTTTCTTGTGGAGCCCCATGTATGTTGTATTATATTATATTATGTTTATATATCAGGCATGGGCAAACTTTTTGACCAACATAAACTTAACAGTATTTCTGTGGAAGGGTTCAGGAGCCATCCAATCCAACCCCTTTCTGCCAAGCAGGAAACACATAATCAGAGCACCCCCTGATCAGTGGGAGGAAAATAGGGTTTTGGAAGCAAAGAAGGCAAGGAAGAAAGGATCTGGGCAACAAGGGAAGCAAAGAAAAAAGGCTTTTGGCAGCGAGGGAGGCAGGGAAGGGGGAGAAAGAGGAGGGAAGCGTGGAGCCCCTCAATTTGCATTGTGGAGCCCCTAGGGCTACACGGAACACACTTTGAGAATTGTTGCATTAGAAAAAGGATAGAAAGGACTGTGCTTTAAGAAAATAATCTAGCAAAAATCAAGGGCTTTAAATTCTGCTAATATCAGTAACAGAGATCTAACAAGTATTTGTCTTGCTCTGGATTCGATGAATCCACTTGGCACTAACCAATATGATTCAGGTCATAAATTTCAGACCTGTCTATGTAAACAGCTGCAAAATTATAACACTGGCAACAACACATGGCAACCTATACATTATGGTATTTTTATTACATGGAATTGTAAATGGGATGAGAGGTTCGCTATATTCAGTCACCAAGGCATGGGCAACTTTGTGGGGCAAATTTCACCTTCATCATGTTCTGCAGGCCACATTCACCTAAAATACTCAGAAATGTGTAAAAATGTGTACATGCATAGACACATATATTAAAAAATAATTAGCAAAGCATTTCTAGTTTCTGCTTTGGTCTGTTTGCCTAGAGCACTGCTTGTTAAACCAAGGGTCCCAACTCCAAGTTAGAAAGATTTGGCAAGATTAAAAGTTTTCTGAACATCAACTAATGGCTCTTTTGGACATTGACACAAATGTTGTGCAGTATTTACAGTGGACTCTGGAGAAAATGCTTTGGCAGTCTTTGAGTTACAAACATCTGACTTACAAATGACTCATGGTTTACAAACAGGGGTGAGACAACAAGAAGTGAGAGAAATCTACCTCTTTGAAGGGAAATTTACTCCTTAAAGAGTTATCATGGAAAAAAGGTGTATCCACTGAAGCTTTCTCTCCAATCCTTGTTTTCACAACAAGCCATTTTTTTCAAAATCCAGTGATCACAAGGACAGAAAGCGAGGTGAAATCTTCTGAACAGGGGCATAGACATTGAAACAAGCACTACAGGGGATTTTACTCTTCCCTATTCTATCCAAAGGATACATATTACACACACACACACACACACAGCTGGAGAAACACTTTAAAATGTAACTGTCCTGACAAATTCAACAAGAACAAACCTACAGAACCTATTTTGTTTGTAACTTGGGGACTTCCTGTACTTCATAAAATGTAAAATCTGCCTGTAGAACAAGCCTTGCAAATTCTTATGATTTTTATATTTATTTTATATACTGTACCTATATACCTGGGGCCATGTAAAAATATCTGAAAGGGGTCACAAGTGGAAACGTTTAAGAAGCTTTAGACTAGAGGGTCACTGTTATGATCTGGATTCTTGGACTAGATTGCTAATATAGTTTAACATTTCATTAATATTGCTATATTAAACAAATGTCACCCAGTGGTCTTGCAATCTTTTTTATCTCACTGAATGCGGATGTGCAACAACCACAGACCTGGATACAATAAAACTCCCATAGCTGTGGGACTAGTACCTGCAGTTCCATATACTTGCGTCTGACAAAATAGGTCCTTTCTCTCCTTTGGGTGATTCTATGGTATGCTTTCACTGAAATGTTACCACAGAATCCTGCTGGAGAATCTAGCAATGCCTAGAAAGATGTCCTCTCTAGGCACTTTGTAGATCCTCCAGTGTGACTCTGTGGTATGCCTCCTGATTACTTTGTGTTTGAACTTGAGGTGCCATCCCTTTCAAGTATTTCGGAAATAAGGGAGAAGTCCTTAATAACACATGCCTTCATCATGGAGGATGATTGACAAGAATCCAAGAACGCCTTGGATGCATCTCACTTTTCAGCAATGAAAGAAGACAAGCTAATATGGTTTGCTAATTTATTTGCTAATTAATTCCTTTCTATTTGTTAATCATGCTCACACACATACATACAAACACACTTACACAGTAGTTAACAGCATCCTCTGGGATCCAGAATATATTTGTTAGAAGCACTGTTTGTTGGGAAATACACACAGAGATATACATACATACTGTACATCCACTTCCAACTTTGGTTTAGGGTTAGAGACTGGTTTTTGAGGACCCCAGACTCCTGTTTTGTGTATGTGTGACACACACACACACACACACACACACACATTCGTTCTTTGAAGGATTTGAGGCACATTTCTTCCCCCCATTTCTGTTGCATATGGGGTATAAGGGGGGGGGGTGCTCCATCGAGACTGTGAAATGGCTGGAGGGGGTTACATGCTTTGTTTTATTCTGTTTTATGTTACTTTTTATGTACTTACTATGTACTATGTAGGTACTTAGCATGTTATACTTTAATTAGGTTGATTGGGCTCGTCCCCATGTAAGCCGCCCCATGTCCCTTCGAGGAGATGGAGGTAGAGTACAAAAATAAAGTAGTAGTAGTAGTAGTTGTTGTTATTATTATTATTACTACTATTATTTGAAACACAACAAGATGAGTCCACAGCAGACACTCTGCCGGCTGTTGTATTGGATTACACATCGGACACTTCCCAAGTGTCTAGGACTGTGTCATGTATTTTCTGATGACGCGTGCAGATCCCAGTAGGGTGGCCTTTTGCAGTTGGCAGATCGTGATTTTGTCAATGTCTATTGTTTCCAAATGCGGCTGAGATCTTTTGGCATGGCACCCATCACCGGGACCACCTGCACTGATTTCTGACATCATCATTATTATTATTATTATTATTATTATTATTATTATTATTATTATTATTATTATTTTAATGATTTTGTTATACGAAATCCAGCATATCTACCTTGTTTGCTGTGTCATACAATGTTGTTGTGTCAATAATAATAATAATAATAATAATAATAATAATGGGATATGCATGCATTATTCGCTGATACATCATACAGTCCTAGACACTTGGGAAGTGTTCGACTTGTGCTTTTGTGACACGAAATCCAGCATATCTATCTAGTTTGCTGTGTCATAAAATAATAATAATAATAATAATAATTATTATTATTATTATTACATGGAGCCCATAGGCTGTGCTTTGTCCATTCCTCCTGAATTTTGAAAAAAATAGGATGCAAACAATTAGCATTTAGTCAAACCTCCACATTTGTGGGGTTCACTTCTGTGGATTTGATTTTTCACAGATTCTATTAAAATGCTCTCTAGAAAGTGCTAGGTACTCCAGTGCAATTCTCTGTTGAACTTCTGACAGTTTTTTCATTCGTGTGTATCATTTTTGTGAGGGTCCTGTGCCCCAACCCCAGCAAATATGGAAAGCTGACTGTATATTATTAAGTTATGCAAAATATTTCCCCCTATATTTTTGAATTATGAGGAAGGCTAACACTATGTTTAAAGCCCAAGATTTTTGTTTGTTGGTTGGTTTCTTTTTAAATTTGCTAATGATGGATTTGAGAACAGATCGGAGTGTTATTACCTTTGCCACAGAAAGGCTGGACAGTGGACACAATTTCTCTGTTAAAATACGCTTTCTTGTTCTGTCCAAGGGGTGCTTGGATATGGTCAAAGAAGTATTTAGTAATAGGTCCTTTTGTAAATATCTTGGAAAAGGTTACAGTAATAATAATGACAACAACAACAACAATTTTGCTACAATATTATTGTTACTTTCACAGAGCCTTGCTTTACAAGTAGGCTTCAATTCTGGCTTTATTAAAAATGCATAACAAGACTGCATAAACCCATTTCCTTACTGCCAGCATTTATGCAAAACAGCTTGAAACAACTGACAATATTAATCAGTTTTTTCTATCTAGCAATTAATACTTAGAGCTGATGACAATGTGCATTGTATCCTACGCTAGAAAATAACGCAGTCCACATTGTGCTGACCTATTGTACTTAATTACACAACAAAGATCTTAATTTCCCTCAAGTTATATGAAGTACAGAAGAAAAGTGAGCTCTTCAGTCAGAAGTTTTCAAATCATAATCCAAAATATGGGTTTAGAATACTGAGATGTCTTGTCATCTAAGGCCCCTTCTACACTGCCGTATTAAATCCAGATTATCTGCTTTGAACTGGATCATATGGCAGTGTAGATTTATATAATCTAGTTTAAAGCAGATCATGTGGATTATCTGCTTGGATTCTATAGCTGCGTGGAAGGGCCCTTAGACAAAGACCACAAATGAAGGCTTAGAAGCACAGGTGAACATAAAATGAATAGGAAAATGCATGATTTCAGTGAGCCTATTAGATTTTATAGAATATCCTATGAAATTCATAGGGTCACCGTAAGCTTAATGGCTCGACCACAAAACTACCTTATTCCTGTTCCATCTAAAATTGCATACAATAATAGGAACACAGGAATCTGCCTTTTGCTGAGGCTATCCATTTGTCCATCTAAATCAGAATACAATGGGGAAATGTCTAGAAGTTTCAAACAAAGATCTTTCCCAACATCATCTATGTCAGAAATATTAAAAATTAACTAGGTATTTTTAATTACAAAAATGTGAGTTAAACATTGAAAGGGTTAAACAAGCTAGCATCATCCTGAGGAGAGTGAGTAGGCTGAAGCCTGTTAAAGTTAGTGGGCCAAAGCTAGTGTTGTCTTGAGGTGTGTGAGAAAGCTTGGTGTAGACGTTTTGGTGAGAAAAGCTCCAGGTTGAAGGCTTCGTGTGTGAAGCCCCAGTGTGAAGGCTGCTGTGTGTAAGTTTGGTGTGAGAGGAGGCTCCGTGAGAGTGAAGCTGTTTATCTGCATGAGAAAGAAGCCCAGCATGGAAGCAAAGAAGAAAGTATACAGAACTTTATTTGTGTCATGGAAACCTTGTTTTTGTCAATAGTGCAACCATATTATTTTGCTACAAAGAAAAGCCTCCAAAGGAAGATCTAACATTGATCTGTGTGTTTTGTTCTTTTTATCACTTTTGCTCTGAACCCTGTGTATTCTATGGGCAAGGATCCAGCAAGAACTCTTTATTCCAAAGATCCCATCGACGGTAAAAATGGAAAAGTATACACAAATGTGTATTTAGAACTAACACAGAGTGTGTGCCTGTTTAATCAGTAGGAGTCATACTTGCACAGCTTTCAGCTGGCACTGTAGATGGACACAAGCTTTCTCTAGAGAGCAGATTGATTGATTGATTGAAATATTGTAAATAATATGTATTGTTGAGTGCCTTCAAGACATTTCTGACTTCTGGTGACCCTAAGGCAAACTGATCACAGGGTTTTCTGAGGCTAAGAATGTGTGATTTGCCCAAGGTCACCCAGCAAATCATATCATAGAGGCTGCCCAAGGTGAAAATGCTGCTGATCTACATAAATATGAAAACCACTGACTACTATTTTCTTCTGAGTAAGTTGCTTTTAAAGGCAAAAAGAGAAAGTCAGGTAGGCTTTTAGAAATGTTTGGCAAACTTGTTGGCTAACTTTAAATAAATGAAGATTGTTGCCTTCGTTGAGACTGCCTATTGAAGATCCCTTTTCTAAAATGATTTCAATATCCACCACTCAACCACTGGAAGAAAGATACAATTAATAAGCCAATAATTTATTTCAGTGTCACAGCAAGAGCAGGTTACCTTTTCTATCATTCTATCTAAAGATACAAGCTATTCATCAAGAAATAATGTCCCTATTCAAAACTTTGTTTCATTCTAAATTTTAGTACGTATTTTTGTGTAAATATATTTTAATATGTATATTTTATGAATTGTTTTAGATGATCATGTGTTTTCTCAATGTAACCCAACCTGAGAAGAGGTGGGTAAGAAATACAATTATTATTATTATTATTATTATTATTATTATTATTATTATTATTATTATTATTGTATGATACAGCAAACAAGATAGATATGCTGGATTTCGTATCACAAAATCACAAGTCGAACACTTCCCAAGTGTCTAGGACTGTGTGATGTATTTTCGGATGATGCGCGCAGATCCCAGTAGGGTGGCCTTTTGCAGTTGGCAGATCGTCTATTGTTTCCAAATGCCGGCTGAGATCTTTTGGCACAGCACCCAATGTGCCGATCACCACCGGGACCACCTGTACTGGTTTCTGCCAGAGTCTTTGAAGTTCAATCTTGAGGTCCTGATAGCGGCTGAGTTTTTCCTGTTGTTTTTCATCAATTCGACTGTGAATAGCGACATCAATAATCCAAACCTTTTTCTTTTCCAAAACTGTGATGTCTGGTGTGTTGTATTGTGTTAATAATAATAATAATAATAATAATAACAATAATAATAATTTTATCAAAACTATGTTCTTAGAGAACCAGCATGGTGTAATGGTTTGAGCATTGCACTATAAATTTGGACACCAAGATTCAAATTTCTGTTCATCTATTGAAACTCACTTGACTGACCTTGGGCAAGTCACAGTCTCTTGGATTGAGAGAAAGGCAAAGGCAAACTCGCTGTGAACAAATCCTGTCATGAAAACCCTAGGATATCTTTCCCTTAAGGATCATGAGTCGTAAAGAAGGTGAAGGCACACAACAAAAATGATCCTAGGAATATAAATATTAACAGACAAATTGATTGCATTCCACTTAAAACAATAGTTCCATGACGTAATTTCTCTATTACAAGAAAGCATATGGAAGATGAATGTACAATATTGAGAGTACAATGTAATTAAGCTACGTGTAGAAAAGAACACCAAATAGACATGTAGGTAGGTAGTTATATTCTAATTAACAAAGAAGATACTAATACCATGTCTGAAACTTCTGACATATTTTGACGATTATAGCCAATCTCCCATATGCTGTGCAATTGTTGTAACTAATCAACTTAGTCATGGGTTCCTTATTTGTTCAGAAAGTGGAACAACAAGAAAGTTAGCCTTCAGAAGCTTTACTAATTGGTGCAAGAGAAAAAAGAATGTTTTTAAACCCAGGGTGGGTATAGGGGGAGTGGGAAGGAGAGGAAATCCCTGCCTTTGCTTTCAGTTAAGTTTTGGCATCAGATGAGGAAGGAAACATGTCTGTTTGACTGAAGTCATAACATCTGACATCAGGATTTGGATGATAATGGCTAGGTCAGTATCCATAACAATATCAGTAGGATATTAAGGCTGTGAAACTCGTGATGGCACTGGAAAAATATATAAGGTGGTGTTGGGTGAAGCACAGCTTCATATGATACTAGATGGTTTCCTCACTATTGGCTATGTTTTCTGGGAGCAGATGACACATTTTTCACGGCACAAGAATAAAGACCTAAAATTGCTGAATTCTCTCTCTCTCCCCCCCCCCCTTTGACCTTTTTAAAAACTCAACCAAGTGGCTGTTCTGTTTCGCTTTGCTTTACTTGATGTGATTTTATTTCAATTTTGAGTTTAGCTTGTTACTCTGTCCATAAGGGAGAGGTGGTAGGAAGGAAAATCATGGAGCAGACATAAGGAAAGTAGTTTCCTTGGGAGGGGGGAGGACACTGGAATGCTCCTTTCATAATCTTTATTTACTTAGAATTTTTCTAATGACAAAACAATATGACATATAATGGCTTAACAGGTTTGTTTAAGCAACATTAAACACAGGATCATAAATACCGTATATACTTGAGTGTAAGCCGACCCGAATATAAGCTGAGACACCTAATTTTACCACAAAAAACTGGGAAAACATTGACTCCAATATAAGCCGAGATACCAATAAAATTACATTAATTGAGGCATCAGTAGTTTAAATGTTTTTGAATCTTTACATCAAACTGTAATTTACGTTATGACTGTTCAACTCTGATTAAATCATTATTTTCATCTTCTTCAATGTAAATGTGCTTATGTATCTTTTTAATAATAATAGAGTGAAATACTAAATGTAATAATAATAATAAATGCAGTAAAATAATAAATGTAATAATAAATAGAGTAAAATAATAAATGTATTTATAATACAGTAATAAAAATAGAGTAAAATAAATGTAAAAGTAACAACAATAATAGAGTAAAATAATAAACGTAATAATAATAAGTAATAGAGTAAAATAATAAATGTAACAATACCAATAATAATAGAGAAAAATAATAAATATACCATATATACTTGAGTATAAGCTGACCTGAATATAAGCCCACCAGGACCCTCACCTGAGTATAAGATGAGGAGGGTTTTTTTTTCAGTCCTAAAAAAGGGCTGAAAAACTAGGATTATACTCGAGTATATACAGTATTTTTTCACCAAATCTCAGGAAAACAGTGAAAAGGGGCATGCAGAACTTCATACAGGAGGCTCATTGTATCCACAGCAGTTTGGATTCAGAACCTGCCACAGACATGAAAAAATACATATGATCATGCCCCATATTATTAAATGGCAGAGACGTGAAAACACACACTAAAGCATGTCAGGATTCACAACACCACTATTTGCCTATATGATGTGTGATGATCCACAGTGCCCGGAAATAACAAATCCAGATAACGCCACAGCCAGAAAAAATATTTCAGAGAGGGGGTTGAAACTTTTTTTTTTTAGTGAATCACTAGCTGTGCCCGGCCACGCGTTGCTGTGGCAAAGTGGTGGTGGTATTGGTTAAAAATTGTGTAATTTTTATTTGCCATTATTTGCCGTTATTTTTTTTATAAATTTTATTGTAAGTTATCTTTTTATTATATTTTATTATTTTTAGTTATTTTCTGTTATAGTATTTTATTGTATTAATTTTTTTAGTGTTTTTAATTATTTTTAGTGTTTTTAATTATTTTTAATTGGGTTGCTAGGAGACCAAGTGGGCGGAGCTTAGCCTTCTAACTGGCAGCAATTGGATAAAAGCAATTATTCCTCTCTCTCTAATTAGGACTTTATTTTTCTTTTCTTTTTGTTGTATCAACCTAGAGCCGTGGATGATGGGTTGTGTTGTCAAATTTAGAGGTTGGGGGGCCCTGTAGTTTTGTTGTTTTGTGGGTCGCCGTGATGCCATCACTCTTTTATATATATAGATGAAGAATAATAATTTAGAAATCAGGCTCAATTGATAAACTTCAGTGGACATTCATGGGGATTTGATTAGCCAATTTAAATTCATGAGTAAACCAGGTTTAAAAAAACAAAAACAAAAAAAACCCTGAAGATTTTCAAGGGGGTGGGTTTGAACCACTACCCCCCTTGGCTATAGCCCTGGATCTAGATAGCATGGATTTGGAGAGCCCATTGTGCACCGTTTGGAGGCACTTTCCATAGTATAGGGTCCTTCGAGAAAAAAGTCCTGCTTCAGATACAGGCCAGTATATGCTCCCTGTAAGAGGGCACTGGAATCCTACATGGCCTTATTAGACAACCAGCATGGTGTAATTCTTTGTGTGTTGGACTAGGATTCTGGAAAATAAGGGTTTATATGCTCTCCCTTTCCCCGCTTCACATAGCAATGGAAGCCCACTGCAATGCCCTCCCTCTCTCCTGAATAAACTCTGCCCAGAAAAACCTTCTGATAGCTTCATAGATCCATAGGACAAGAATTTTGTTTAGGATGCACACATGCTTGCACATACAAGCTTTTTTCCTCTGAGCAGACACTACAAAAATAAGCAAACCTCACAACCCTTTTAACGTGATGCTTCTCATATATGGTACCTTCACATGGGAGGGAGTAGGGAAAACCACCCTGTATCCCCAACCATATTAGCAATATGTCCCCTCGGGTGAGAAGGGCGGGGTATAAATAATTGAAATAAATAAAAAATAAAATAAAAAGAACACAATACAGTAGAGTCTCACTTATCCAACATAAATGGGCCGGCAGAATGTTGGATAAGCAAATAGATTGGATAATAAGGAGGGATTAAGGAAAAGTCTATTAAACAGCAAATTAGGTTTTGATTTTACAAATTAAGCACCAAAACATCATGTTACACAATAAATTTGACAGAAAAAGTAGTTCAATACACAGTAATGCTATGTAGTAATTACTGTATTTACGAATTTACCACCAAAATATCACGATGTATTGAACACATTGACTACAAGAATGTGTTGGATAATCCAGAATGTTGGATAAGTGAGACTCTACTATATATACATCTGACATCATTATGGTGCTGGTGTTCACAGCACTCTCTATAATGACTGAAGGCATTTGATGCTCCCACCATGATCGATATTTTGATGATAGGCTCATTTTTTAGCCCAAGTATGTTTCTTTGAGTTTACCATGGGATAACTAAACAAAATGTAAATCATGTATATTCCGTGCAGTTTCCTGTATGTGCCTTGCCTTTTATGCAAACTATCATGCAGGCACATTGTTGAGTTAATAGAAGTAAGCACTTTGGGTTGTTTCATACCAGCAGCAATAAATTGGAAAACTCCCGTATGGAACCCTACAAGGTCAGTTTGCAAACAACCAGTGTGGTTTAGCTATTACTCTTAGTTTTGTTGCAGTTCTTCCCTTTATGGGCAGGCTACAGTCCTGGAATTATTAAAAATGCATACCAGTAAGACATAAAACCATTTCCTTGTTGCTCGCATTTATGCAAAACCACTTAAACCATTCCCCATATTCATCTCCTTTCCCAGCTAGCAATTAATGCTTGGGCCGCTGATGACAACACCCATTGCTCCTTACACCGGAAAATAACACTGCCAACATTGCACGTTGACCTACTGTACTTAATTACACAACAAAGCACTCCCTTTCTCCAAATTCACCAAAATATACTGTCCCTGCTTAGGTAAGCTTAATTAGGGTGCAATGCTAATGCCACGTCTACTCAGAGTAATTCCTATCCTTTATGTTCATTCTGAATATTGGAACCATGCTGCGCTGTACAAATTTCCCATTTTACACCTTAAAGAGGATAGCTTTTAAAAATCTTTTTTTTTAGGCTTTCAAAACCTCAGTCAAAAGTGTGATGCTGTGGACTTTTGCTGAGCGGGGATGTTTTTGCTAATGCTTGCTAATTTCTGCTTCAGGCAAACTTGTCTCTTGCTGATAGCTGGAAAAAAGATGCATGCTCGCTGGAAAAAAGGAAGCCTCCACAGATCATTAACCTGTGATCATTTCATCACGATACTAACAATGAGCTGGATCCAGAGTATGTTTTGTCACATTTTTGGTCCTGTTGAAATCAGTGTGAAAATATTGTCTATCTAATTTTACATCTTGAGGCAACTGATACACAAATACAGCCAAGGAAGCCACAACACTGAGCTTTCAAGACCCGAGCATTGCTGTAAATGACTGGGAGGTCTCACAACAACAATAACAACAGCAAGCAGCAACAGATTGCAAGGAATGGGATCAAGTAGCATTGAAAAAATACTCTCATGAGTAATTATGATATCTAGAAACAGCATTTACCATAACACCACTGATCAGGTAACCTTAGATTTTGTGATGCTAATGAGGAGCCCCGGTGGTGGAGTGTGTTAAAGCACTGAGCTGGAGACCAAAAGGTCCCAGGTTCAAACCCCGGGAGCGGCGGGAGCGGCCGCTGTTAGCTCCAGCTCCTGCCAACCTTCAAAAACATGCCAATGTGAGTAGATCAATAGGTACGACTCTGGTTGGAAGGTAACGGCGCTCCATGCAGTCATGCCGGCCACATGACCTTGGAGGTGTCTAGGGACAATGCCGGCTCTTCGGCTTAGAAATGGAGATGAGCACCAACCCCCAGAGTCAGACATGATTGGACTTAACGTCAGGGGAAACCTTTACCTTTACCTTAATAGGTCTTCACTGCAAATTCAAGACCAAGCCTTGGATGAAAATAGCAGCATTTCATAATAAAATTTCAATCCTTGGGAGGGGTGGAAACAATTTTCCTATGCAGGTACTAGGTGGATAGAATGTCAATCAAAATATCTCAGTGCTCAGATACTCTGAATTCTGACTCCACTAGTAGAATTGTGCACTGACCTGTTTTCCTTTGATACCTTCGGGAGCACATAACAGTAAGGACCCTCCCAGTACAAAAATCTGCCTGCAATGAAAGCAAGTGGGAGCTGATCTTGGTTCCTCCTCCCTATTCGACATCACAGTTTAATCTTTTTGATTTTCCTTTATTTTCCTGATTCTTTTATTTATTGGGGCTGACTGGGAATTGGGGACCTGAAGGACGGTGGGTGGGGACATGTGTGTGCATTTGGAGGCTTTCACCCTTTTAGCTTCTTTTTCTCCTTCCCTTCCTCTCCTTCAGAAAATACTTCTAAAAGATAATTAATAATTATTATTAATAATAGTAATCCCAGCAAACAAAAAGAGAAGCCTACGTTTCCTCTAGAGTAGAAAGTAGAAACACTAGAAGCAAAACCCCAAGCAGAAAGGAGATTGCAGGCAAGAGAGGGGATTTTTAAGGTAGTCCAGGGAGGATAGCTCTACTGAGCTCCAGCTCATCGCTCTTCCTTCCCTGGACCTCCTTAAAATGTCTTGGAAAGTTCTGTGGCATGCTGCTGGTGCTGGCCTGGGAGAGAAAGCATGCGCATCTGCCTCTCCTCTAGAGTATAACAGCTTTAAGAAGCTTTAAACCCGGTCTCCTCCTCTACAAAGGAAAAGGATCCAAAAAGAGTGGTAAATCTGATGTTTTTTTAATCCAGGTTTTCATGAAGGATATGGAAGGGGAGCCTGTGGGAAGTCCACCCATAATGGATGAATAGGGTGCTTACTTAACCCCATTGCTGATACTCAGGCTCCCTTGAAGGGAAAAAAGGAAAGGCTTCCAGGGGAAAAGGGAGCCTCGTAAGTTCCCCAACGGGGGCCGAAAAGAGCTGTTTTTTTCAGATGTGGAATGGAAACGCTCATTTGGTAGTATGCCCGTTTTTGGGAGGCACTGGAAAATGGATATGAGGGGGCTTATGGTGTCAGGCAAGCAGAAATGGATAGCGAATGACCGGAAATGCACAAACGTATCCACTAGGGCCCCTGGTGGCACAGTGTGTTAAAGTGCTGAGCTGCTGAACTTGTGGATCAAAAGGTCCCAGGTTCAAATCCCGGGAGCGAAATGAGCGCCCGCTGTTAGCCCCAGCTCCTGCCAACCTAGCCGTTCAAAAACATGCAAATGTGAGTAGATCAATAGGTACTGCTTTGGCGGGAAGGTAACGGCGCTCCATGCAGTCATGCCGGCCACATGACCTTGGAGGTGTCTGTGGACAACGCCGGCTCTTCAGCTTAGAAATGGAAATGAGCACCAACCCCCAGAGTCGGTCACGACTGGACTTAACGTCAGGGGAAACCTTTACCTTTATCCACTAGACAAGACTCTACCTTCTTATCTACTCTTTCATATTCTAGTTTCTTATCTACATCTTTTTGGCTTTTGAATTTTTATTGATATTTAAGAAATTATCAATATCAGTTGAAACTTCCCATATACAATCTCTTTTCCAATATGTTTCCCCAGTCCTTCCCTCCAGCATCTATGTTACTTCATTTATCCTAACAGTAGCACTGGTTCTTCCTCTGGTGCCTTTGCAGTTCCAAGTACCATTTTCTACACAGTAGAATTTGAAGAAGATCTGCAAGTCTGTTCCCCTCCTTATAATGCAATTTTTTTCAGTGTGTGGAAACTGCAGGCAGGAAAGGGATCAGCAAGCATTGTGTCTTCATTATTCCAATGAGATTCCTCTACCAGATTAGAATGTTTACAGATAGAAGAAAGCTTTCTGTTCATGCACCCATTATGATTCCCAAATATGCTACGAAAGGGTGATAATTTATAGGCTGTTTTGCCCACTGTCAAAGCAAGTATTTCACAAAAGGTCTTCAAATCGATTTAAAATGCCCAAATATCTTGTACTTTGCAAGGCAGCAGGCTGGGGAGGAGATTCGGTGAAATTGGGAGCTGCTTGATTTTCATCTGCTTTTCTCAAAGTTTCCAGCCCAAACCATTCATCAGCAGGAGTGCTGTGAGCAGCGGCCTCCTCCCTGTATAAAAACTACAGATGTTATAACCTTCTCCTGCAGATTGTCCATGATAACTTTGAAGACTGCTAGTTCAAACACCTTCTTTCTCTTTTCTCTTTCCTCGCCCGCAGAAAGGAATTCTGGGAAAAAGTTCATCGAGAAAAGCTTACCAGTTTTATATTTTTCTTTAAACCCATCTGGTTTGCTGCCCACATTTTTATTAAACACAAGCTATTCCAGACAACTCTCGCCAGGAGCAAAATGTTCCATAGTGTCACTCCTCTGTAATAGAATCATTTAAAATCATGTCTTATTCCACAGTGTAAGGCAAGTGTACATTACTTTTAGCTATTGCTGCTCCCCTTGACACAGTCACTGGAGTCAGGCACTTAAACTTCTGCTCCACAGGATTTCACTGGGATAGTTTACCTCCATGACATCCGTTTGAGTTAAAATTTAAGGCTATTTCATCAAGATTTCAGTTAGGTTTTTTCCCCTGTAAAAGCTAGATCGATTACAGCATATCTGCACAGGTCTTTCACATCACCTGCTCCTTCATTCTTTTAACTATAGATGCCAGTGACTGAACTTGGGACCTTCTGCGCCCAAAGCAGATGACTTTCTATCAAGGAATAGTTTCTCCCCAGATGGACGTTACTAAGCAATCAATGTCATATGACCAATCTCTTTCCAGAAGATTGTCCAAGATTTGGATCATAGTCCAATGTTGAAAATAAGAGCCATTTTGAGAATTAAAGAAGGTGTTAATAAAGAAAATGCAAGTATGATGGAGCTCCTTACTAGCTTGGCTCCTCAGTTCCAATCCTTAGGCCACTTGCTCTTTTTTACCTCTACAATCCCTTCTCTTTTTTTTGAAGCTGCTGTTAATAACATGTCTATTAATTTTTTCCCCTCTTATCTTTCTCATCCTCTTTTTTTAATTAAAAGTAATATTTCCACTGGATTCCTTCTAATTTTTATATTCGTAATATTTTCTATTTCCCTTATGACCAATTCCCCAAAACCTTTTACATGTTTAAAATCCCACCACATATGTATGTAGGTTCTACAATCCCTTCTTAGAGCTGATACTCAGGTGTCAAGGTGAACACTATTATAAACATGTGTCTGTGTTGATCTGTGGGTTCAGCTCTCCTTTTCACTTTTTAAACAAAAGCAGACAGATATTTGTGGTGGTCATAGAATCATAGAGTTGGAAGAGACCTCATGGACCACCCAGTTCAACCCCCTGCAGGAAATCGCATTCAAAGCACCCCTGACAGATGGCCATCCAGCCTCTGCTTAAAAGCCTCCAAAGAAGAAGCCTCCACCATACAGTAGCTGTGGAGATACAGTGGTACAGTAGCTCTCCTGATTCCACCAGACTCAGGGCTTTGGCTTTCTGAATTGAGTCTATCTATCCGAAATATGTTCTTCCTTTTTTCCTACAGTATTCTACTTTACCAAGCATTATTTCCTTTGGTGGTGAATCACGTTTTCTCATTGTATGGCCAAAGTATGGCAGTTTCAGCTTAGTCATCTTGACTTCAATTGTTTCAGACTTGCTTTAGGCCTGATTTATTTGTCCTTTTTTAGTAGTCCATAGTATCCACACAACTCTTCTGTAACACCACATTTCAAATGAGTTTATTTTCTCCCTATCACATTTGTTTACTGTCTGGCTTTCACAATTACACATAGACATGGGAAATATGATGCTATTGACCATTCTAACTTTGACCTGAGTAGGGCTTTTGGTGATAGAATAATCTGAAAGCTCCTTATACATGGGGTCATCATAAGTTGAAGTCAATGTGACGACAGTTAACAAAAACCAAATATTTCCCACTAAACTACCTTTTCCATTCTCGGGACCCCGAACCTAATTCAAATGTTGTCCATTCCCCTTCTCTACACTCTATTTCTGACCAGCTTAACTCTTATTTCAACTTGTTGTCCTCTAACCCATTTTAAAGACCAATATACCGTGTTTCCCCAAAAATAAGACAGTGTCTTATATTAATTTTTGCTCCCAAAGATGCGCTAGGTCTTATTTTCAGGGGATGTCTTATTTTTCCATGAAGAAGAATTCACATTTATTGTTGAACAAAAAAATTAACATTTATTATATACTGTACAGTAGTTGTCATCACAAACCAGCATAACCAGACAAACTGTGAATCCTATCAAGAATTTCTTGTTACTACCAGTATTTCCATGTACAACACTCTATGGTACGTACATTTACCTATCCTGCATGCTCTGGTGTTCTGTTCATTAGGCATGCTTCCAAACAAAAACTTTGCTAGGTCTTTCTTTTGGGGGAGGCCATATATTTAGCAATTCAGCAAAACCTCTACTAGGTCTTATTTTCTGGGGATGTCTTATTTTAGGGGAAACAGGGTAGGTTGTATCCCTTTCCTCCTTCATACCGTTCCATGAGCTGTGGTTGGTTGGCTCAAACCAGGTTTGTCCAGATTTTCACATCACACACATCAAACCATTGTTCGAAGATCCAAAGTAGGTTCTTTTACATCTACCTGTGAGAAGACACATTCACTAGTAGTGACTGGTGGCTTCCTTGTCAGAAGTGAGATGAATCAATTCCAAGGTTTATTCTGGACTTTAAGATTTACTATTCAAGGTGCTGAATTCTATTTTCAAAAAAGGGTTCAGAACTTTGGACAGCTCCTTTAAAGTCTGAAATAGAGGACATTCACTGCAGTCCCAGTTCAGAAGTCACCAACAACCAATCCAAAGAGTGTGTGTTTTCCTTAGTGGGCAGAATAATAATTAATGTTATAGAGCACTAATAGCAGGCACAAGTACAGTTAGCACAATTCATGCTTCCTGTATTCACACATATTGTTAATATCTGCAGCTTCCCTAACATAACTACACAGTGAGTGGGTTGCATTCCAGGCCAGGAATGTCTCAACTGATATCTAGCAGAACCTTCCAAATGGCACCTTTTGCTTTAGGAACTATGCCAATCCCATCAGCTCTTGGCTTTGTTAATACAATTTTTAGCTTAATTACTGTTTTAAAATATTGAATAATTTCCATAGAAACGTAGAGCAGAATTCTGGCCTATTTAAATTGGACAGATGGTGAGCAGCAAGGAGGTGGACGGAAGCAGTCCCAAAGCGATTCTACCACCTTTGCTGGACTATTCTAAATACATATTCTATGTAAATTTTTCTATACTAACTTGCCTGCATGTATTTTCTTTTTTTTTGGGGGGGGGGGGGGAGGGCATAAAATAAACCTTCCTTTGACTCATTTAATGTTTAGATCCAAAGCTGGGGGATGGCAAATGATGGTGGAATCGTTTGCATGAGCCTTAATTAATCCAACATGTTAATACAAATTAATTTTAATCTTTACAGAGAAAATAAAAAAGAAGAGGAAACTCTGACAATGACCTTCCCTCCCATTGACAACACCCATCACTATTTACTATGTTTTGAGCAAAAGCTAGATAGTATCCAGTAACCATGCTTAAAAATATGCTTTTAAAAATTAAATAAATAAAGTTTGCTTCAAGTTAAAATCAAAATGAAGAGATGACAAGGATTCTTGAAATTCCATTATGAAATTAAATCTATTTTCACCACTTGATAAAGAAGCTTGTTTCTTTATTTGAACAATGGTGATCCTTGTTTCTTAAGAATGTCTTTCTGGACTAATGAAATCCAAATCATTCCTTCATTATTGCTCTTGGGATCAAAATATAGATTATACTTACCTTATTTGGAAACATGCCATATCTTTTCAAAAATGTAGGATTCCTCAGTACCACCACCATGTTTCATTATGACTGCAGAAAGGGAAGCTCTCTTCCCACAGGGCCAATAAGAGTGAATTGAGAGTGAAGTGAAATTTCCATTGGGGTTGTGGTTGGGGGTGGGAGAGGACATAAATATCGTAAAATCACTAGCTCCTATCTGATGTTGGGAGCTAAACTTGGAAAAGTGTTAGCCCTGTTTAGTACTTGGATGGGAGATCACCATCAGATACCTGGTTCTGTGAGCTCAAACCATCACCAATTCATCACCAATAACTTCCTATCCTGGGAGGAACCAAAAAACCAACAAAGCTTTCCAAGAACACATTTAGCATCACACCACTGCTGGCAGCCTGTTAGTGATATAGGCAGGCATATGTCCAGCTTATACCTGTATAAGGTCTTTTTGAGAGAACGTGGAAAATGGGAGAATTCAGCAGCTCCATCTATTATGACTGCCTTCCTAAACCACTAACCTGTTATTTGGCTGCAACATGCCCAAACCATTGAAAATCATAAATGACCAAAATGTATCTTCCAGTTCAGGAAAAATTTGCAGTATTTTAATGTTTTAATGATTTATATAGGGTTTAATGGCATGTTTTATATTGTATTTGATGGTCTGGCTTTTGTGTATTTGTTTGTTTGTCTTGCATGCGAAAGACCTATGGTCTAAGCATTAAATAAATTTGGAATTTGGGAAAATAGTTGTGTACAGCCTATGCAAGGTTGGAGGAATCTGAAGATGGCCAGGAAGGGCATCTTCTACAAATGGTCATCTCTGACGTATTGTCTTCTTGTTCAGGCACTTTTTTTTCTTGTGAATTGCTATTCCTGTTTTGCCATGGATGTTCCGCTGGGAAGTTTTACTTTGTACATGTTTTCCTATGTTCCCTATAGGTAAAGGTAAAGGTTTCCCCCTGACGTTAAGTCCAGTCGTGACCGACTCTAGGGGTTGGTGCTCATCTACATTTCTAAGCCGAAGAGCCGGCGTTGTCTGTAGACACCTCCAAGGTCATGTGGCTGGCATGACTGCATGGAGCGCCGTTACCTTCCCGCCGGAGCAGTACCTATTGATCTACTCACATTTGCATGTTTTCGAACTGCTAGGTTGGCAGGAGTTGGGGTTAACAGCGGGTGCTCATTCCGCTCCCGGGATTTGAACCTGGGACCTTTCGGTCTGCAAGTTCAGCAGACCAGGGCTTCTTTAAAAATTTCCACTCGCAACCGCTTTCCATCTGAGAAATGTTTATGTGACCCAGATATATAGACATATAAAATTAGTATAAAAAGTAAACATTTGCTGATAATAAATCAGCATTTGCTAGGCTTCCTAAACAGGCTGATTTTTCTTTCTGTGGAGTACAGCTGAAGCATTTTCTGCAGAGTCCACTCACTAATAATAGATTTGTGTAAATGGGTGGTGTTCAGAAATCGTTTTATGTTGCCAATTTTTTTGTGAGCTAAATGAATTTCATTTGGGGTTGGGAACTACAGTTTGAGAAGCCCTGGATCTAGATTTGTGCATGTAAGATAAAAAGTGAGCACTGTGTAACCATACAAGTAGACACATGTGACTGAAGGTAGTGGGAGAGGAAGGAAAAGTGAGAGCTAATGAAATAATGGAGGACCATAGACTACAAAGTTTCACAAGAATCCAGGAAAGGCTCAAAAGATGCCTCTCTCTCTCTCTCTCTGCCCCCCCCCTTGCTTTCCTTGAATTGCCTCATCACATTTGCTAAACTTTGTCTCTACCTCCTGGAGATGCCTGACAGCTTTTACAGTATCTACGAATAGAAACAACGTTCGGTTGTTGCTTTCAGGTTTTATTAATGTATTCCAATCATTTGCTTGTTTCCTGATGAATGAGCCTGTCAAAAACACTTTTTAGCAGATAGTTTAATAATTGGGCAATGAACATCTATTCTTTCCCCCCTCTCTCTCTGCCCCCTTTTTTCCACCAGTAACTTGTGATATGGATTACTACTAATGGATACTCTTCAGGTGCAATTAATTGCTTTCCCTAAAAGAAAATGAACAATAGGAACCTATAGTTTTCAATCTTTAAAAAGTGAGAAAGAAAGAAAATAGACAGAAAACATGACATGGAGGTGGGTTTGTGTATATTTTATAATGTCCCACATAAATCAAATTCATGGGAGTGGAGCACAATGTCTAAATATCACTAAATATTGAGAGACTCAGGCCTCAATCCAACATCCCCTTAGTGTAGTATAAGTACCTGCATGTAGACATATGTAGTAACCTATGGATGAGAGAGCTGGACCATAAAGAAGGCTGAACGAAGGAAGATAGACGCTTTTTGATTGGGAGTGCCTTGGATCACAAAAAGATCCAACCAATCCATACTCCAGGACATAGTGCCCGACTGCTCGCTGGAGGAAAGGATATTGGGGGCAAAGATGAAGTACTTTGGCCACATCATGAGAAGACAGGAAAGCTTGGAGAAGACAATCATGCTGGGGGGAAAGGAAGGAAAAAGGAAGAGGGGCCAACTAAGGGCAAGATGGATGGATGGTATCCTTGAAGTGACTGGCTTGACCTTGAAGAAGCTGGGGATGGCGACGGCCGACAGGGAGTTCTAGCGTGCATTAGTCCACGAATTCACAAAGAGTCGGAAGCCACTGAATGAATAAACAACAACAGACATATGCCACCCTAGCACTATCAAACTGCCATACAGAATATCAACATTGTACATCACATGTAAATGACTGGATGCCATTTCACAAAATATGGTGTGAACAACCATAATATTCAATACCAATTCAAAATACAAGATTACAACCAGAGATTACAGTACAGTATAACCCTTTTATCCACAGAATTAATACCCACAGTTTGACTTACCCACCCATGCTCCAAAATATATCCCCGCCCCCATGAAGAGTTTTTGGGCTTCTCTAGGTCCTCCAGGGGCCCCTGGTGGCACAGTGTGTTAAAGCGCTGAGCTGCTGAACTTGCGGACCAAAAGGTCCCAGGTTCAAATCCCAGGAGTGGAATGAGCGCCCGCTGTTAGCTCCAGCTCCTGCCAACCTAGCAGTTCAAAAACATGCAAATGTGAGTAGATCAATAGGTACCGCTTCGGTGGGAAGGTAACAGCGCTCCATGCAGTCATGCCGGCCACATGACCTGGAGATGTCTATGGACAACGCCAGCTCTTTGGCTTAGAAATGGAGATGAGCACCAACCCCCAGAGTCGGTCATGACTGGACTTAACGTTAGGGGAAACCTTTACCTTTACTAGGTCCTCCAGTGTGATACTATATTATGTTTTCCATCCAAATTTGATTAAACTGTCAGGTTTTAGTTTCAGATATATACAGAGGATCTTGGAATGTATCCCCAGCAGATATAAGGACCATACTATATAAGGCAAACACTCATAATATGCACTCATCTATCTGCATAAATCTGCTTCTGCTATCAGCAGAATACATCTATTGCACAATAATGACTTTTTAGTCTTATATGCATAGCATTTTATTTATTTATTTATTTATTTCCAATATTTATATCCCGCCCTTCTCACCCAAAGGGACTCAGGGCGGCTTACAACACTGGCACAATTACATACCTATACAAAATCAATCAACAGTACATAAAATCAGTTAAAAAAACAATTAAATACAATATAAAATTATAGTATATAAATTTTAAAATATATGTGCTCAAATCCGTTCATCCGAAAACCTCGTGCCTTATCCATAGGTCAGTCTGTGTTATCTTTATCGTTTGTTCGTTAAAAGCCCGGGCACATAGCCATGTTTTTAGGGCTCTTCTAAAGCCCAAAAGAGTTGGAACTTGTCTGATCTCTCTGGGGAGGGTGTTCCACAGCCGGGGAGCCACCACCGAGTAGGCCCTGTCCCTCGTTCCCACCAGCCGCGTTTGCAAGGCAGGCGGGACCGAGAACAGGGCCTCTCCAGATGATCTTAAGGATCTTGCTGGCTCATAGGAAGAGATATGTTTGGACAAGTGTCTACGGACAATGCTAGCTCTTTGGCTTAGAAATGGAGATGAGCACCAACCCCCGAGTCGGACATGACTAGACTTAATTTCAGGGGAAACCTTTACCTTTACCTTTACTTTCCCAGTGTGTCTGTAACTTTATAATTACTTTTTGAGTTACAGTGGTTATTTCACAAAATCCAATAGAGGAGAGATATGAAGTGGTTCAGGCCAGCCTCTGTGTTCTCCCCCGATGTTCCATTGCGGGTGTTGATGCAAAGTCTGCAAGAGGAGACTGTACTTTGTAGCACAGATCAGTGGCTTAAAGTGTTCAGATTTGTTGTTAAAGGCAGCTACATAAATTCCATTTGAGAAAAGGGGATTTCAAGAGTGTTTTTGTTTTAATTATAGCAGTAGCTATTTACTTTTAGGAGCCTTGGAACTATAACTGCACCTAATTTCTTTTTAAAGTAACTTTCTAAGCTCTGTAGCTGGGGCACCCTAATTGACTAATTTATATACCACAGGAGCTAGTGTCTGGTTAAGGTTTTTCAGTTCTTTTCTTGCAAGCCCTCATAATTTATAATCTGTACATTTCCCCTGTTTCATTGTACTACATAATTCATGGTCCTAACTTAGCATTTCATCTTTGTAAAGCATCTTTTAAAAATGCATATTTGAGCCAGAAGCTGGTGATAATATATAAAAAGGATTTATAAAATATATACTGAATAAGCGTTCTATTCAGAACGGAGAGCAGGGAGGATTCGAAAGCAATGGTCCAGAATAATACTTAGTAAACATTAAAATACCTGCATACAGAAAGTAGCTATTTTAATTTAAAGCGGATAAATTGGAAATAATGTTTTCTGTGTGATACAATTAGGGAATTACAAGAACACTTTTGAAGGATATTTACCAAGTAGCTTGTTTCAGCTCGGATATTAGCTTGATTTACCATCTGCAGAATTACCAATAACATGATGCATTTATTACCCGTAAAAGCTATTAGCAGGTCATTTTGTTCAGTTCATCATATGTGTCTTGAGACACAATCTGGCGTCTAACAGATTTTCATACATTGATGTCACAGAGAATCAGACTGTTCTTTAATTGATTGTTTCTTGCTAGACTCCTTTGATTAAAGCAGGTTGGACTGTTTGCTTTTAGCTTTGCAATTTCTGTTCTTTAACTGTGCGCCCAAGAAAAGCAGGAAATTATTCTCATTTTCATGTATTTGTCTACTTCAATGTATCTATGATAATCCTAGAAAAATGAGCCTTTAAAAAAAGTGTTCCAGTTCTGCTAAACCCATTACTCCCTCCCCAATTAATACAATCTACACAATGTTCTAAAAGCTATTCATCTTTCTCTGCCGAGTCGTCAGATCTTAAGCCTCAGAGACATGAATGTATAGGGAGGAATGACATCTAAGAAAGACATCCCCTCCTTGAATGTCCCTCCCTACTCGCATTCCCCCACCCCAACACACTTTTATCCCCCCACAAGTCCAAGCAGGCCAAGAGAAAGCACAGCATACCCAGCACAGGAAGGGGACTTATACCAAACCAATCTATTTTTCCAGTAACAGAATATTTCTCCAAATTTCTCCAGAGTGGTTTCAGCTTGGAGGTGCCAAAGATCAAACTGGTTGCTTTTTCATGTAAAGACTATGGTGTTGTATGCTCATTCACTCAGTCGTCTCCAACTCTTTGTGACCTCATGGACCAGCCCACGCCAGAGCTCCCTGTTGGCCGTCACCTTCACCAGTTCCTTCAAGGTCAAGCCAGTCACTTCAAGGATACCATCCATCCATCTCGCCCTTGGTCGGCCTCTCTTCCTTTGTCCTTCCATTTTCCCCAGCATCATGATCCTCTCCAAGCTTTCCTCTCTTCTCATGATGCGGTCAGAATACTTCATCTTTGCCTCTAGCATCCTTCCCTCCAGTGAGCAGTCAGGCATTATTTCCTGGAGGATGGACTGGTTGGATCTTCTTGCGGTCCAAGGCACTCTCAGGATTTTCCTCCAGCACCAAAGTTCAAAAGCATCTATCTTCCTTCACTCAGCCTTCCTTATGGTCGAGCTCTCTCATCCATAAGTTACTATGGGGAATACCATTGCTTTAACTATGTGGACCTTCGTTGCCAGTGGTACAAGACTGTGGTAGACCACGAGAAAGTGGTTCTTCTCTAAAAGTAAGGGCTTCTCTATTTTGAAAACAGGTACATAAACCATTTGGTGCTGAAGGTACATTTCCTGTTGTGGACTCTCTTGAAAATAGAGCTTTATCCAGTAGTGGACTGGCCAAGGTGTCAGCTTGCTTGATGGCCCCTTGGTTAGACAATAGGTTATTTCAGAATAATTTAATTGTACATTTTTCCACTTATGTATTTTTTTTAAAAAAAAATTCATTCATTTTAAATAAAAATTAAATGATAGCCTTATAGTTGTGGGTGGGCCTCCTTTGTCTTCCGACAAATAATATTTCTAGAGCCAGTCTGTCATTGGATTTATCTACCCTAATAATAATAATAATAAAAATAATAATTGTATTCTTATACCCTGCCACCATCTCCCAAGTGGCTTATATATGGGACAATGCCCATAGACACAATACAAATAACCCATCAAGGTAAAAACATAAATCAAAATAAAAACAGTACAAAATAACAAACACAAATTCAGTAAAACATCAGAATGTCAAACAGCGGCGTACACAATACTCAGTGAAATCAGTTGCCCTGAGTCCCCTAATTATTATTATTATCATTATCATTATTACAGTAGAGTCTCACTTATCTGACATAAACGGGCTGGCAGAACATTGAATAAGCAAAAATGTTGGATAATAAGGAGGGATTAAGGAAAAACCTATTAAACGTCAAATTACATTATGATTTACAAATTAAGCACCAAAACATCATGTCTTACAACAATTGACAGAAAAAGCAATTCAATACATGGTAATGTTATGTAGTAATTGCTATATTTACGAATTTAGCACAAAAACAATGTATTGAAAACATTGACTACAAAAACATTGGCTACTAACAAATTGACTACAAATAAAAATAGAATTGCATAAAATGAACTTAGAGTAACAACATTGTCGGAAGTTAAATCCATAAAAAGTGCAGTCCTTGCTGCCTAGAGAAACAGCTGTGGATCTGGGTGGGAGGCAGACTGCGTTGGATAATCCAGAACATTGGATAAGTGAAGGTTAGATAAGCAAGACTCTATTGTATATGGTACAATGGTGTTACCAGGATATACAAGGATATCTTATGGTAAGATCGCAGCTGGCTCAGGTCCAGGCTATAGACTGTATTTCCAGGATACAGTGGTTTGAATTCCTATTTGGCCATGGAAACTCATGGGGTGATTTTGGAAAGATCAGACTCTCTCAACCTTAGAGGAAGTCAATGACAAATCTATGCCAATTACGGCTTAGAAGAGGGTTACCATACACTGAACTTCACTTGAAGGCACATAAAAGAAACAAGTAAGACCATGAAATACACTTCAGGTCAAGGGTATTTGAAGGGAAGCACTTATGGTTTTCTCCCATATCATCTTGCCCAACTGCTGCAGTTATCCTCAAGATGTTCCATAGCTTATTCAACAGTGTTCACTTCAGCATACAATGATACAATATATATAACAAACATACAAAGATACAGTATATATAACATAACTAAATGAATAAACAACACACATACCTAACTATAATGAATATTTAATACACATACAAGTCAACTGCAAGATAGTATATCTGATTGTTAGCTCATAGCTAAAACTCAGAACAAAACAGTAAGATGCCAGTATCAACCATCTGGCAAAAATAAGGTGGATAAATTCTTCAATGGTCAAAACCATTCTCTGGTGACCAGTCTCCTTCCCTCCACGCCAAGAAAAAAATACATACCAGCCCTGGTGACTAAAGAAGCATGTTGAAAATGTCTGTGTTCACCTCTGTGTTCCATGATTTATGACACCTGTGGTTTTGATCTTAAGCTGATGGGTTCTTGGTTATGTTTATTATGTTTTAGTTATGTTTTGCATCTTGTATATTTGTATATTTATATTATGGATCAGTTGTTGAACACTGCCTCTCATTTCCTGTGCATGACAAACAGTAAGGAAATATTTTCTAGATTAATACTGAGGCTGAGGAAGGCCAGACTTAACAGGATACATGAAAAATGTGAAATATTTAATCACTACAGTGAGCTCTCGGTGTTGGCTGAGGTTCGATTCCAGGACCACTGTGGATATCAAAATCCATGTAGGTTGAAGTCCATTATATAAAATGGCACAGTAAAATGGTTGTTTGTTGTTTATTTGTTCAATTGCTTCCGACTCTTCGTGACCTCATAGACCAGCCCACGCCAGAGCTCCCTCTCTGTGTAAAATTGTATTCCTTATATAAGGTGGTGAATGATTCAAATGAGCGCTGGAGAGAGACTGAAGATCAGTGAAATGGCACAGCTCTCATAATCAGTCTAGTACTTTGCACAGAAAAATCAAGTTTTGCTTTTTGGATTATTTTTCTGAATATTTTGAAGCTGTAGCTTGTTGAACCCATGAATGCAGGACCTGTGAATACAGAGGGCTAAATGTATTTGGTCTTGAAAGGCTAGCAGAAACCATTTCCTATAAAAAAGTGGTGTAACTGCCCAAACCAAAGCAGATTCATATCTGTCCATTTCCCAAAAGAAACTTTTGTCTGGGCCATCAAAATTACAGGCAGAATTACCTAGCTACTTGCCTCAGCTGTGACAAAAGTATTTTGTATATTTTTTTTTACTAACCGGTGAACTCTACTGATATCATAGTCAATTTATATATTGCCCCTCTAGGTTCATAGACTTCCCACAATATGTTGAAAAGTTCCAATATCTGAATCAGAATTTGGAAATGTTACCTCCAGACAGTCTGAATAGTTTTTGTGGAAGCCTATGTAAATTGTAGGAGCCCCCAGTGGCACAGTGGGTTAAACTGCTGAGCTACTGAACTAGCTGTCCGAAAGGTCGGCAATTCAAATCTGGGGAGTGGGGTGAGCTCCTGCTGTTAGCCCCAGCATCTGCCAACCTAGCAGTTCAAAACCATGCAAATGTGAGTAGATCAATAGGTACCACTTCATAGAATCATAGAATTGTAGAATTCTAGAGTTGGAAGAGACCTGACAGGCCGTCCAGTCCAACTCCCTGCAAGAAGCAGGAAAATCTCATTCAAAGCACCTCCGACAGATGGCCATCCAGCCTCTGCTTAAAAGCCTCCGAAGGAGGAGCCTCCACCACACTCCGGGGCTTCTGCAAGAAGGTAATGGTGCTCCATGCAGTCATCCCGGCTCTTCCGTTTAGAAATGGAGATGAGCACCAACCTCCAGAGTCGGACACTACTGGACTTTATGTTAGGGAGAAACCTTTACCTTTTCAAATGGGAAGAAAGAAGCAGCCTTCCCAATCCCAAAGTTAATCATCTGAAAGGAGTTCGGGGGCAGGGGGGTGCACTAGCAGGGGAAGCAAATACAGCTGTTAATAATTGTAATAATAATAATTAGAACTCATTATATGAGGCCCCTTCTACACAGCTGCATAAAATCCACACTGAACTGGATTATGTGGCAGTGTGGACTCAAGATAATTCAGTTCAAAGCAGATACTGTGGATTAGCTGCCTTGGCATTCTGGGTTATATAGCTATGTGGATAGGAATGAGTCTACATTGCCATATAATCCAGTTCAAATCAGATAGTTTATAGACAGTGTGGAAGAGGCCTAAGGGCTCTTCCACACAGCCCTATACCCCAGAATATGAAGGCAGATAATCCCACATTATCTGAGTGTGGACTCACATAACCCAGTTCAAAGCAGATATTGTGGGATCTTCTGCCTTGATATTCTGGGATAAAGGTCTGAATGGAAGGGCTCTAAGTGAACCCTGCCTAACCTCTGGGAACCATTGTGGCTGAGGGAATTGCCAAGACACAAAGTGGGTGGGGCCTAAAGAGGGCGGGACCTATTCCTTCTGACTGGCAGCAAGGGGGAGACTGGCTCTTCCTGGTCCTCCCCCCCCCCTCACTTTCTTATTGGAGGTCTATGTGTTCCTCTGTGTGTGAGGAGGGAAGAAAGCCTCTCCAAGAAGAACAGCCCTGGAAGCTGGCTCTCTATCTGCTCCCCAGCTGTAAACATAGTCACCCCCCTCAGGAAAAGTGCAGAGAGTGAAGGGAAAAGAGAGGAGTGTACCATTTGGGCTGAAAAGGGAGGTGGAGAAGTGAAAAATAGATATAGAGCCAGTCTTTTTTTTTTTTTGGTGGGGGGGGGGGGGAGAAGGGTAGATGGTCATTCCTTGGAAAGTGATTACTTTTGTTGCCAAATTTGCTGTGATTTGGCCCAGTGGTTTTGTTGTTAATTCGGTCCTAACTATGCATATTACATTTTTTTATATATAGATTGTTGAATCTGCAAAGAGGAGGACTGACTGATACTTCAATACAAGTAAGTAAAACATTGTTGAGCTAGAAAAAATTCCTAAATTGAGTGTCTGTTGGTTAATATGAGAGACATTAAAATGTTTTTGTCAAAAAGATTTTTAAAACCCAAAAATCAGAGATGTATGAATGTTTCTGAAACTTGGCGGGAATGATCCTGTTATCTTGTGTCATTGTATAGAAAATTCAAGGAGATAGCTCTTGAAGTTTTTTTTTAAAATGTTGTTTGTAAAAACTTTGAAAATTCCCCAGAATTGCATGGATGAGTGAAACATTCAGAAACTCCATGGGCTAACAGTGGTAAATGTGTTCTATAATCGTAGCAAGTTTCTTGCCAATAGCTCTACCAATGAGGGAGGAAGGGGCCCCTGAAATTTCTTTATTGGTGCAATTACGTAATAAAAGATTCCCCGCAAACCCAATTTCATAATGAGTAAACATTTATTTCATTGATCTCACTCATTATCAAAGTATCCCCTAGGGAAGTGGTTCTCAACCTGTGGGTCCCTGAATGTTTTGGCCTTCAAAACTCAGAAATCCTAACAGCTGGTAAACTGCCTAGGATTTCTGAGAGTTGTAGGTCAAAACACCTAGGGAACTAAAGGTTGAGAACCACTGCCTAGGGTCACTGGAACCATCCTGCATGATTTCAGCGACAACTCACATGTGTTCATGTCACAGTTGTGATAATTTACAATCAAATATTATCAGGGCCAAATCTGTAGGTCTTAGCAGGATAGGAGTCTCCTCTGGTGTGGAGTGTTGGAAGGAGTAGATCTCCAGGAATGGTAAATCTTAACATCATGTGATTTCCACTGGTGGTATTAGCAAAATATGAGCTCTGTATGTGGCAGTCCACCCTGAAGAGGGAGGGGGTGGTTAACAGTATTCTTTGATTAGAATTCTCTACTTAGTCGTGGACGTCTTCTAGGAGAATTGCCCCCTCCCTCCCTCCCTCCCTCCCTCCCTCCCTCCCTCCCTCCCTCCCTCCCTCTTTCTCTTTCTTCCTCTAACCCTGCACGAATTCCTTTTGTTATTAACTGACATCAAATTACCGTACATACTCGAAGATAAGCCGAGTTTTTCAGCCCTTATTTATGAGCTGAAAAAGCCTCCCCCGGCTTATAATCGGGTCAAGGTCAAGGCCGGCAACGGAGCCTGAAGGCTATTGCTTGCAATATGTGATCTATTTCTCTCTTCTCCTCCCTTATCAGTGTGTTTACTTTTCCAAAGCCTCCCTCGCTCTTAATCAAGGAAATGTTTTGAAAAGAGAAAGACACCTTTGCAAGTCAGGAAGAAGAAAAATATATATTCATTAATCTTATGAAAGGATTTCCCCTGAAATATTTGTTAAACTTTCCTATAGACATTAACCCCTTGCAAGCTTTTGCAATCTCTATGTACCTTTATCTATCTATCTATCTATCTATCTATCTATCTATCTATCTATCTATCTATCTACATTAATTTTATATATGAATTTCCCCCTCATATGTTTGCAGGTCTTTGCAAATCCTTTATACATATAGATCCATGTACCTGTGTATCTGTAGCCAAACATATACATTATTTTTATCTATGAATTTACCCTCATATGTTTGCAAGTCTCTGCAAATATCTATATAAAGAGAGATGTCTGGATAGATATATTCATATTTACCTACCTACCTATACCTATATATAGGGCTTGGAAATATTACAGGGGGAAATGAAAACACAAATATATGTAGACATGTCTAGATAGATATGAATATATATATCTAGACATATATATATATATGTGTGTGTGTGTGTGTGTGTGTGGCTTGCAAATATTGTAGGGGAAATGCACACACACACACACACACACAGAGAGAGGGGGGGATTTGCAAATGTTTCAGGGGTAAATGCATATGTGAAATTATTATATATAATTATAGATTTATATCTAGCTTTGCATTGTTTATGTAGGCTTTGAATGTTTGCCTGTTACTATGTTGGAAGCCGGCCTGATTCCTCATGGGAAGATAGGGTGGGATCCAATTGAAGTTTTTATTATTATTATTATTATTATTATTATTATTGATACCATATTGTTTTTGTTGCCCCTACTTTTCCACTTATAGAGTCAGTTTATTGTTCTTCTTTGAAATACTGTAAATATTCAAAAACATTTAACCTACTGATGCCTCGATTAATGAAATTTTATTAATATCTATTTTTATTTTGAAATTTACCCATAGCTGCTATATTTCCCACCCTCGGCTTATACTCGAGTCAATAAGTTATCCCAGTTTTTTGTGGTAAAATTAGGTGCCTCGGCTTCTATTCGGGTCGGCTTATACTCAAGTATATATGGTAACTTCACCTTATGGTGAACTATAAATGTTTTAGATTTCCAACCTGGAACAGCAAGGGAATGGTTATATATGTATGTTTGTTGTGAATTTGAGTTTTTATTGTATTGACATATTCTTGTATTGTGAGAAATTTGACATAGTAACATATCGATATCACTACTAGAACTTCAAGTGTTATTAAACTGGCATCACTTTTAAAAGAAAGTGGTCACAGTCTATCACGAAAGCACAGAAGATCCCTAGTTCAGACCCAAGCATTTTAGCTGAAAAGGTTCAGAAAGTTGTTGGAAGAAAAGACACCCACCTGTAGATGAGTAGATCTCTTTATTCTGCCTAAAGCAGCCATCAACACGAGTGAATAACCAACTGACCGAACCTGTACCAGCTTTCCAGCTAAGGTCTCTTTAGTGTCAACTCTTTAGTACACACCTGTTTGATCCAGCAAAACATTTATTGTAACATGCCCAAACAATACATACATTCATGGATACTTTGAAGATGATAGCATCAGACCCAGTAACCCAATGAAAAAAAAAAAAGAGAAGTCGAGTCAGTATGGTCAGGGCATTATATCATTTAATACCTGTTTGAACCCACCTTATTATTTGTATGTAGACAGCCATGAAATGTTCATCCAAGGCCAAGATATTTTGGTTTTAGAACATCCAGGAGTACTTTGTTCTTTCGTTTTCCTCAGAAGTATATATAGAATTCCTTTGATGCCTAAAATGCTTAAAGATAGGGCTAGAGCTGTGCTGTATAAGACAGCAAGGATGTGATAAAAGAGAAGGAAAAAAGTAGCTTTGTGGTATCTAAAATACTAATTTATTTCTTGGACTACAAACCACTTCTTCGAATGGATCTGTTTTATATACTGAAACAATAATATATCTCTTTCATGTCTCTGAGAAAGTGATATGAGGTACAGCATATTTTATTGACCACATAGCAAGGGTAGTTGGCTTTTTTGAATAGAAATGGTCATACAAAAATAGAATAACATTGGAAACGGGGAGAAAGGCAGGATCTAAAGATCACTGCAGATCATACTATGGTTTGAGATGAGCCAAGAAAACTTCAACATGGTCCTTATCATTTCTTAAAAAACCATGATATCAAACTGGCTTCAGCTGCCATTGAGTCAACTTTGACTAACGGCGATCCCCTGAATGAGAGATTTTAAGTCACCCTACAATCGGCAGCTCTTCACAAGTCCGGTAGACTCATTACTGTGGCTTTCTTGATTGAGTTTCCCCAGCTGTAACGAGGTTTTTCTTTTTTTTCCCTACTGCCTTTTACCTTCCCTAACATTATTGCCATTTCTAGTGAGTTATGTCTTCTCATAATATGGCCAAAGTGTAACAGTATAATGATCTTGGTTTCTTGGAAAGGTTCATGCTTGATTTGCTCCAGGACCCACTGATTTGTCTATTTGGCAGTCCATGGTATCCATAGTCCTCTAGCACCACATTTCAAATGAGTTGATTTTCTTCCTATCAGCTTTTTTATTGTCCAGCCTACACAACCATACACAGACAATAGAAATGCAATGACACAGGTCATTCTAAGTTTAGAATCCAATAACATATCTTTACATTTTAGGATCTTGTCCAATTCTCTCATAGCTGGCCTTGCAAGTCCTGTTTTTTCTGATCTGACTGTAGTTTGCATTCTAATTAATGACTGTGCCAAAGGTATGGATGATGTTGAATTTTTTTTAGGGTCTACATAGTCTTCTAACAATCTCTAGCTGTTGATGCATCAAGAAACCTCATCATATGGATGAGGTCCAGTGTTGAGATTCCCTAGCTTCTGTGGTGAATCGGGCAGCTATGGGGCAATCCTGGCACCCCAGCTGGCAGCTAATGCTTTCCCATCACATGAGGGGAAGTGTCGCCATGCTGCTTAATCCTGTGATAGTCCTAATGGAACACGGGAAGGCTACCATGTTGGTGGTATAGCATCCTACCATGCTGCTACTCCAGTTCATCCATGGAGCCCCACCAAGTCAGCCTACGTTGTCTGATGGGCAGCATGGGGCTCCAGGAGTGAACTGGGACAGAAGCGTTCTAGGATGCTTACTTTTTCACATGTGGCGCAGTGTGTTAAAGCGCTGAGCTGCTGAACTTGCAGACCAAAAGATCCCAGGTTCAAATCCTGGGAGTGGAATGAGCGCCCGCTGTTAGCCCCAGCTACTGCCAACCTAGCAGTTCGAAAACATGCAATTGTGAGTAGATCAATACCTTCCCAGCGGGAAGGTAATGGTGCTCCATGCAGTCATGCCGGCTACATGACCTTGGAGGTGTCTATGGACAACGCCGGCTCTTCGGCTTAGAAATGGAGATGAGCACCAACCCCCAGAGTTGGTCACGACTGGATTTAATGTCAGGGGAAAACTTTTACCTTTACCTAACTCTGAAGGTTCTATCTTTTTTCTCAGAGGCAAGTAACCTCCCTGCTCTGCCTGTAACAAACTCTTCCAGATTGGACTACAGAGATATAACTATGTGGGTGAAGTTGTGATGAAAACTTTCTTTTAGAACTGAAGTGATTGAAAACTTCAGTTGAGCATTTAGAAATACAGTTTGGGCCCCTAAGGAAAAGAAGCAGAGGAATTTACCAATTTTGTTATTACTGAAGTGAGAGTTGTTTATGTGGGACATTTTGTTTGTGTCTCTTAAAGACATCTTATTTGGCCTTTTTTTAAAACTCCAGGACAGGTAGTATTTTTTCACCAAAAAGGTATAAACAGACCACCATAAAATTACATATGATTTGTACTTTCTGCTGACTTTTAATTTTTGTAAGCAGGTCAATGTTGCATAGTTCATATTGTGGCTTGCCAGCCATGTCACCAATCTGTAATGAAAGTACTACTGTTCAAGTGATGATTAGATTTCAGGCCTATCCAAAGGGACATATTCAAATTACTGCTGCAAAATAGCTTTGAGGCTACCTATCACATTTGAAAGCACAGTCTGCATTCATATTAAATGAGGGATCTATTCTAGGACCCTCTGCACATAATGATTTCCACATATACTTTGGATATTTTCGTACCTGAATGAATGATGTTTTGGACCTCCAGCCAAAGCATACCATACAGTCATGTTGGAGGGCCTAGAAAATGCCCAAATACATATCTTTAGATCTTCAAGCATGATTCTATGTTAAGTTCTGTTAGATAGTGACGACTATAAAATAATGTGGAAGGACATGAAACATCCCTTGAAAAGTATCCTCTCTAGTCATTTTCTAGGTCTTCCAACACAACTGTATGGTAACGTCTTCCACAACTTACCCAGGACAGTTCTTCGTATATAACTGAATGAGTATAACATAAACTCAGATTATATGTACAAAGACCGTAATCGTTGGGATACTTAGGAGGCATCCTAAAACCTTATGATCTAATTTGTAAAGCTATTAGGTTATTCTTCACACATGTTTTCATAATGTCCAATTCTCTCTCTGAGTGTGTAGAGAGGAGATTTCTGAAAAAGGTTTAGAACAAGATTCCAATATCTTTTGGGGGTGGAAGAATCAACTTTCTTGCCCAGAAAACATTTTAGGAATTTGAAATACTTCATACCATCATTAAAAATCTTCAGTCCTAGAAAGCGATTAAAAGCTGGTGTAGTGGGAAAAAGATGTAGGCTGCTTTTATGTGCTTATGGGAAATCAAGTTTGTTGTTTTCTAGTGGAGGTTAATAAATTTCCAATAAATGATAAAGGCTGCTTTTAGTTAGTTGATTGGTCGGCGTCACTTAACACTCAGTCTAGGCCTGGCTGGATAATCCATTTTGCTCAGTGGGTGTGGAGGGTCATATTTTTTTTTAGCCCTTTGGAATCAAAACATTAAAATCCACAGGAGTAAAGAGTTCTTATTAACATGTTCTCCCAGGAAGACTCTTCTAAGACAACCAGCTGAAAATGGCTCATCAGCCCAGAAATATTTCCTACTGCAAAAACTGAGTATCTCTTTGAGGTGTTCGAAGTCAGGATCTGTGACCTTCTGTAGACTGCTCTAAGTAAACAACCCTTCATCTGTGGAAACTCCTAGCATAGAAACAGCTGTTTTACTGATTAGTTGCCATTTATGAGCTTCATCCACACAAACCTGTCATGTTAGGAGGTATACTGCATTACTTGTAATGAGGGAAAAGAAATCACAGATCACAGTCGAACACAGACAGACTACTATCAGTGACTAACAGAATTCTGAGGGACAGCTCCATGTCTCAGGAACAAAACTTAATAGATAATTTAATTTGATGGAGACTCCAAATCCCACCAAACCACATAGCATTCAAGAGATAGGATGTTATTAAAAATGCTTGGGATCCTCTGGGACAGTATGGTCCAACCTTTAGTTACCCGAAGGTCAATCAAACTTTGGTATAGGAATGTGAAGGTTCAATATGGCCATTATATGGCCGTTTCTTAAAAACTTAAAGCAGTAAGAAGGGTAAACAATTTTTTCCAAATGTTAAATTAAAATATTTTTCCAGTATGAAGGGCAAGGACCAACAAAAATGAATTGGTGGGCCACACTGTTCTGGGACATTTATGAATAACCTAGAGTTACATATTTGTGACTATTTTGTATTCATGGTCATTACATAGCCCACGTAGCCCATTACATAGCCTTCAGTTTGCCTGCTGAGGAGCCCCATAGCTTTAATATGAGTTTCGGGGGTAAGGAGCTATATAGGGGCCATGAAAGTCCCTAAATCTCCTTTTTGACCGCATCTCCCGCTATGAACCCACTCGTCCTCTTCGTTCATCCGGTAGGGCACTTGTTTCGCTCCCGCCACCATCCCAGGCTCGGTTGGCGGGCACGAGGGAGCAGGCCTTTTCTATTGTTGCTCCCCGGATCTGGAATTCCCTTCCGGAGGAGATCTGGCAAGCACCCACCCTGGCTTCCTTCAAACGGCTGCTTAAAACCTGGCTCTTCCGCTGCGCCTTTGGATAACCGAGCCCATAGCTATAGTAGTTGCACAGGCCATCTCTTTGACTTGAAACATTGCATTATATTCCTCTGCCCGAAATCATCTTAGAATATAACATTGTATTTTAGTTCTAGTGGTCCCTCCAGGCCATCCTCTCCTCCATCCCAGTGGTCTTTTTTCCTCTTTCTTTGCAGATTCATGTTATTTGAGTGATTATATTCCTTCTGTTTATGTGATTGTTTTAGTCAATTGTTATGTTTTGTTTTTGTTTTTAATTCTTATAGCATTTTATAGTGTTTTCAGTGTTTTATTGTACAATGTTTTATGCTGATTTTATATTGGAAACCTCCCTGAGTCCCTTTCGGGAGAGAGGGCGGTATACAAATAAACTTTTACTTACTTACTTACTTACTTACTGGGAAGGGGCTGCTACAAACGATAGGGATCTGTTCCCTTGTCCATCAGGAAGCAGCTCACTGACATTCCCACAGGCATCCCCTGTGCAAGCAATCTCTGCCCCAGAGATCACTCAGGGAAGATGGTTTGACTGTTAGCCAGCTGCTTCCCAATTGACAGGGGAACAGACCTCTGTTGATTGCAGTGACTACTTCCTATAAAGATGAAATTGGGAAATTCACTGCATAGTGCCATAATGTTTATATATTTTAATGCAAACAGAATTTTAGCCATGATGATGAAAATGATGCTCTGGCAACCTTTGTTTCCAATGACATTTAGTGTTCTGGAAGCAATTTCATAAGGACTGACAAAGTATCTGAATGAAATAACCATGGATAGCAGTTACACCACAATAGCAGTTACAAAAAGCAACAATGCTTGGAGGGAACCACATTATCCAGTGACACCACACTAACTCATAGATTCTTGGATTGAACCCAGATAACTGATGGTTCAAAATACCAGTCAGCAACAACCATTAATCTGTGAAAAATGTTAATAATGGTAATGGTAATAGTGGTAATGAGGAGCCCTGGTAGCGAAGTGTGTTAAAGCACTGAGCTGCTGAACTTGCAAACCGAAAGGTCCCAGGAGCAGAGTGAGCGCCCGCTGTTGCTCCAGCTTCTGCCAACCCAGCAGTTCGAAAACATGCCAATGTGAGTAGATCAATAGGTACCGCTCCGGCGGGAAGGTAACGGCGCTCCATGCAGTCATGCTGGCCACATGACCTTGGAGGTGTCTACGGACAACGCAGGCTCTTCGGCTTAGAAATGGAGATGAGCACCAACCCCCAGAGTCGGACATGACTGGACCTAATGTCAGGGAAAACCTTTACCTTTACCTAATAGTGATAATAATAATAACTGTTGATGTCTCTGCTGCTCTTGTTGTTTCATAAGCTATCACTTGGTAATTCTGGGACTGTTTCTCACACACACACACACACACACATATATATATGAGGGATGCAAATTTATTTATTCATGTTTGCCTTTACTACGGAAGGTGGAGAGAAATCCACCTAAAGAATGGCTTTGTAAACATTATGTTTAATATTTCTTCATAGACACAATATGTTTCCAAGTTCTCCACCTGTTTTGGCCATGACAAAGTAGGGTAAATTGTCCTTAGCTGTGCCTCAGGCCCTCTGTGCCTCCAGCTGGTATAAAATTAGCTGATTTACTGGAAAAATAAAGAGCTGAAATACATAGCTGTACAGTTCTGTTGCTTCCCAATCAAAAGAGAAAAGATAAGCACCTCTCTCTCCCTCTCTCCTTTTCCTCTTCCATATACTCTCTTTATAAATATGAAACATATTGTCAGCAGTGGTCTACCGACCTGACATGCACAATAGCCTGAATCTTGTTAGAATTATGTTTAAAGTAAGGTAGTAATGTAATTAGTATCAAAATGAATTGATGCCTCAAATAAACCAAATTTAATTTCATGTCCTGCAGTGGAAACGATTTAGCTGAATTCGGTCCAGGTGCTTCTCCTGTTATGCTTTTAATTGCAGCAAATCAGAATGATATCTAGGACCTTTAAAAAAAGATTAAAGGGTTGCTGTCATTCCTCAGAGTAGAAATGTTTTGCCAATCATTCTACTTAAATAGTAACAATTTATTTTTTCAAGCACTTAGTTCCTTGATCAGAATCCATATTCATGCAGGCCCTGCTGTAATCCACTTTACCATTTAATGTTGCAATTCAAATGTTCAGTAAGAAGCAAAGCCCTCCAGAATAACGCATGAATATTACCGTGTGGGGCTGTAAAGAGAAGACTATTAGAATATATCACCAACACACTAGGGGACCATTTAGTGCTCTGCTCTAAATACATCATTTAATTACAATGGAGACATTACTTCATGTTTCTACTGATGTAAGTATTATTAGAATTCATGATATTCGCAGGCTACTGTGGGCCATTACATTGGCCATAAGCTATTCCATAAGATTTACTACTAAAGGCCCGCAAGGGTATTTGAGCATTCATGGATTCTGAAGCAGTAAGCTTTTATCTAAGACACATAAGTGAGGGACAACCGAGTTATTATCTCTAAGAAACATAGCTTAATATTTTGGATTCTAAAGGTTAAGGTACCATAAATCCTGAATTACTCTGAGATATCACATAAAAAGACATTTTTATTTTATTTTACTCCACTCTGCCTCTTAAAATATTTTATGGTGGCAGTTTTCTAGAGTTGTGCCATGTTGTTTACATGCAGTCCCTGGATGGATCAAGAACACTGACGCAGCACTTATTTTCGATGGCATGAATAGGGATCTCTGCCCCATGTTCACACGTCCTTCCTTGCCATATAGACACAACGGCAGTCCTCTAATTGGAGAACCTACCGGGAGGAAGGGAGGGCATTTATCTTAGAAAGACTGTTGTGCGGCCAGAGATCACAATGCAAATGGAGATTGAATATAAATGGTGCCTTGAACCCAGAAGATCCTATTGGCAGCTTTGCCTTTAGTGCACAACAGTTTGCAGTTTGATGAGTCATGATCAGAGATTTGTCAGACTCAAATGGCCATCAGGGTTGAATTATATATACTTCTCAGTATATGCATCCTGAATAAAACATATACGTACACATAAGATGAACTCCCAGAACTGGGCTTAACAAGTGGGATACTTGAAACCTTGGCATTATTTATCATTGATGATGATTATGATGATGATAATAATATTCCTTTAGAAAGCATGTAGTGGAGTCTGCCATCAAGTAACTGATCAGGTCCATACACACTTAGCTTTAATGCCCTACAACAACAGCATTCAGCACTCCCTGATTTAAAAGTATAATGGCTGCATTGGTTAAAGTTTCACATCAGTAACCTAAAGGCATGATCCTGCAGTTTCTCATGTCCCTGAAATGGTTCAAGTACACTTTGTATTTCAGAGCAAAACACAACAAATGCTCAGGTTGAATTTAGCACCAGAAATGTGCTGAATCTACTTCAGCATAATTGAGGTCATGCAGTTCATGGCAAGTATTAATTCTTTGGTTTCTTTACATAATAAATGGTGCCCCTGCTTTTAAAACTAGACTTTGTAATGCGTTGTAAAATCCATTTGACAAGCCAAGGTGCTTGCCTCCATATGTGTGGTATAGGGCATGTGTGGTGTACAGGTGTGAAAAAAAAACAGAGGTTATCAACATAGGTAAGGTAAAGGTTTTCCCCTGATGTTAAGTCCAGTTGTGACCAACTCTGGGGGTTGGTGCTCATCTCCATTTCTAAGCCGAAGAGCCAGCGTTGTGGGTAGACACCTAAGGTCATGTGGCCGGCATGACTGCATGGAGCGCCGTTACCTTCATGCTGGAGCGGTACCTATTGATCTACTCACATTTGCATGTTTTCGAACTGCTAGGCTGGCAGGAGCTGGGGCTAACAGCGGGCGCTCATTCCACTCCCGGGATTTGAACCTGGGACCTTTTGGTCTGCAAGTTCAGCAGCTCAGCGCTTTAACACACTGCACCACCACCAGGGGCCCCTATCAACATACCATTTACATGTAATGATGAGGTTTGAAGCCTGGGTTGAAATAGTTTTACTTAAACCAGGCATGTCCAAAGTCCAGCCCGATACAAAGTCTGTTGAAATTTCCACTGGCCCTCTCTCTCCAGGCCTCCCTCCTTCACTTCTTTCCTCCCTCCCTTTCTTGACTCCCTCCCTCCCTCCGTTCTTGGGGATCAAGGCCCCCAAAAAAGGTGGGCTCCCCGAGAAGAGAGAAAGAGAGATGGCAACCACTTGTGTCTTTTCACACACCAACAACAATCCTAATTCATTTGACTCGCCCATCAGCAAAAGCAGGACCGCATTTCCCATTGAAATACTGGTACATTTATATTAGTAAAAATTGTTATTCATTTTATATATTGTATTGTTCTTTCATGGGTTTTTTTTTTGCACTACAAAATACATACCGTATATATTCAAGCATAAGCCAACCCAAACATAAGCTGAGACACTTAATTTTACCACAAAAAACTGGCAAAACTTATTGACTCAAGTCCAGTAGAGTCTCACTTATCCAAGCTAAACGGGCCAGCAGAAGCTTGGATTAGCGAATATCTTGGATAATAAGGAGAGATTAAGGAAAAGGGATTAAGGAAAACATCAAATTAGGTTATGGTTTTACAAATTAAGCACCAAAACATCATGTTTTACAACAAATTTGACAGAAAAAGCAGTTCAATACGCAGTAATGTTATGTTGTAATTACTGTATTTACGAATTTAGCACCAAAATATCTTGATACACTGAAAACATTGACTACAAAAATGGCTTGGATAATCCAGAAACTTGGATAAGCAAGGCTTGGATAAGTGAGACTCTACTGTATAAGACAAGGGTGGGAAATGCAGCAGCTACTGGTAAATTTCAAACGTAGAAATAAAAATAGATACCAATAAAATTACATTAATTGAAGCATCAGTAGGTTAAATGTTTTTGGATATTTACATAAAATTGTAATGTAAGATAAGGTAAAGGTTTCCCCTGACGTTAAGTCCAGTCATGTCTGACTCTGGGGGTTGGTGCTCATCTCCATTTCTAAGCAGAAGAGCCGGCATTGTCCGTAGACACCTCCAAAGTCATGTGGCTGGCATGACTGCATGGAGCGCCGTTACCTTTCCGCCAGAGCGGTACCTATTGATCTACTCACATTGGCATGTTTTCGAACTGCTAGGTTGGCAGGAGCTGGAGCTAACAGCAAGCGCTCATTCCGGTCCCAGGATTTGAACCTGTTGCTTCCCAATCAAAAGAGAAAAGATAACCACTTCTCTCTCCCTCTGTCCTTTTCCTCTTCCATATACTCTCTTTATAAATATGAAACATATTGTCAGCAGTGGTCTACCAACCTGACATGCACAATAGCCTGAATCTTGTTAGAATTATGTGTAAAGTAAGGTAGTAATGTAATTAGTATCAAAATGAATTGATGCCTGAAATAAACCAAATTTAATTTCATGTCCTGCAGTGGAAATGATTTAGCTGAATTTGGTCCCGGGGTTTGAACCTGGGACCTTTCGGTCTGCAAGTTCAGGAGCTCAGTGCTTTAACACACTTCGCCACCGGGGCTCCTGTCCTGAAAAAAGCTGGCCAGGACCCTCACTAAAAAGGGCTGAAAAACTCGGCCTATACTTGAGTATATACAGCATGCAGTGTGCATAGGAATGTGTTCATGTTTTTTTTTTCAAACTATAATCTGGTTTTCGAACAGGCTGAGAGACTGTGAACTGACCCTCAGCTTAAAAGGTTTGGACACCTCTGAACTAAACCATACATATAGGAGAAACCCCCCCATTTGAAATGTATCTATGGAAGTATGTTTAGTTAAAGGACAAAAATCAGCATATTTAACTTTCAGTAGGGTGACAAGCATGGACCTTTGGCCAGAAGCAAAAGAACCCCACTTAGCAGGAGCTGGGCAAATAACAAACAAAAGAAAGCCAAGTGGCCACATCTTGAAGTAAACACATACACATTGTGGTCTGACACAGAGGTGACGGAAGGCTAGTTCTTGCCCAATGACAATTCAGGCTTGAAATCATCTGCTTTTTTGGCTGTGTATTGGATAGATTGGCCACTGGAAATGATAGCGTCTTATCACCATTTAGGCCACTGTTTGGATTAAAAAAATAGGCACAGCAGGCTGGAGAGTTCATGGAATTCTGGATATGTTTGTGTAGGCAGGAGATGTCACCTATTTTGAGGTGTTTAGCTTTGGGTGGTTAAAACACACCTCAAAATCATAGTAATTAAAAAAAATGGGTTTCAGGGGATGAAACAGTGAACTCCAAGTACCACACTTCACCATGCTTCATCTAGCAAATTGGTGTATGGGGTGGATAGGAACAATTGAATTCAAAGTCTAAACTGTAACATCAGCAACATTACCTGAATGGCTGGGAGGGAATGCCACTACCTGGAAGAGCACCTACTTTACATTCAAAAGGTCTCAAGTTCAACGACTACCTTCTCCAGCTCTCCACTTGAGCAACTGGAGTGCTTAGGCATGTCCAAAGGGACAAGAGGGTTAGGTGAAGCAATGACCTAGCTCACTAGAGGACAGCATCACAGGGCCAACATGTGATGGCATGTTGGTAAAGGAATGTCAAGGTGGTCTTAACTGGCATAAGAATCAAGCAAAAGATGAATGAAGAAACCTGGACACATTTATTATCATTATCTTTATATAGTAAAAGGTAAAGGTTTTTCCCCTGACGTTAAGTCCAGTCAGGTCTGACTCTGGGGATTGGTGCTCATCTCCATTTCTAAGCTGAAGAGCCGGCGTTATCCGTAGACACCTCCAAGGTCATGTGGCTGGCATGACTCCATGGAACGCCATTACCTTCCCGCCGGAGCGGTACCTATCGATCTACTCACATGGGCATGTTTTCAAACTGCTAGGTTGGCAGAAGCTGGAGCTAACAGTGGGTGCTCACTCTGCTCCCGGGATTTGAACTTGTGACCTTTCGGTCTGCAAGTTCAGCAGCTCAGTGCTTTAACACACTTCACCACCAGGGCTCCTACATTTATACATTAGTACTCGTTAAAACATATGAGAATACAGTAATATGAACACATTGGAAGACAGTAGGAAGTTCACCTATGAGCAATATAAATTTGCAAAAATGTGTTTATTGATGGCAGGAAATGTTGATGCTATCTAGTAGTTTCAATCTTCCACAGCATTTGGTGTTTTTCTTCGTTCTATGGAAATAGACCCATTGTCATGTGATATGTACAATTGTACAGTAGAGTCTCACTTATCCAACATAAACAGGCCGGCAGAATGTTGGATAAGCGAATATGTTGGATAATAAGGAGGGATTAAAGAAAAGCCTATTAAACATCAAATTAGGTTATGATTTTACAAATTATGCACCAAAACATCACGTTATACAACAAATTTGACAGAAAAAGTAGTTCAATATGCAGTAATGCTATGTAGTAATTACTGTATTTACGAATTTAGCACCAAAATATCACATGTATTGAAAACATTGACTAGAAAAATGCATTGGATAAATCCAGAACATTGGATAAGTGAGTGTTGGATAAGTGAGACACTACTGTACTTGGAGATATAAGAATGTTTTACTCATTTCCTGATGGGTGCCATATTATTGTATATAGATAACCCATCATTTGAAGCCAAGACACTTTATATTATATCTTGTGATCTTAAAATGAATGCAGCACATTTTTAACATTACAATAGTGTTATGTTAGCAACTTTCATAGTGGTGTCATAGTGTGCACTACTCCAGATTAAAAAGATGCTCTTTATTTCACTGGCAGGTGCTAACTTAATTGAAATGTTTACCAAAACTTATATATATCCATTTAATGATCTCCATGGAGATAGATAAATTGATTGGTAGATGCTAAATAATTAGATTTATTTCAGGGAACTCCTTGTGAACATCTGTAAAGTTCCAAAATTCTACTAGAAGTTGGGGATACATCTTAAAAATATTTGTGAAATCTGGTGCACATCAGCTTAACTCTGGAGAGGTGGCAATTATACCGATAAACAGCAAAACATAGAATTGTAAATAAAAATTGTGGACAACAATATACAGTAGAGTCTCACTTATCCAATATAAACGGGCTGGCAGAACGTTGGATAAGCGAATATGTTGGATAATGAGGAGAGATTAAGGAGAAGCCTATTAAACATCAAATTTGGTTATGATTTTACAAATTAAGCACCAAAATGTCATGTTATACAACAAATTTGACAGAAAAAGTAGTTCAATACACAGTAATACTATGTAGTAATTACTGTATTTACGAATTTAGCACCAAAATATCACAATGTATTGAAAACATTGACTACAAAAATGTGTTGGATAATCCAGAACATTGGATAAGCGAATGTTGGATAAGTGAGACTCTACTGTAGTCTATGCTAATAGTCTGAGCCTGCAGATCACTAGATACTTCTGAATTACAACTTCCAGAATTCCTCACCATTTTGTATGCTGGCTGGGATTTCTTAGCACCCATGGTTAGTAAACACTAGTGTGTGCTAAAGTTTATAGAGAAAAAGCAGGCTAGTGTTGCTGACCTCTGATGTCACAGGCAACTTTCTACTGATACATGATATATTTCAACAATCAAGGAAGCCACGGCCCTGAATCTACAAGTCCTGAGCAAGGTTGTTGATAACAGCCTGACTTGAAAGTCTCACATTGATAGGATCCATCAATCAAGTTGATTTGATAGCAATTAATAAGGACAATATTTCCAGTGCCATGCTTAAAACAAAGTTCACCACCACAGTGCAAATATTAGCAGGTGATGAAGTGAAAGGGACACAATAATAGTCATGATCATCATCATCATCATCATCATTATCATCTTTATTTATGTCACAGCTATCTCCTCACTAAATGGTGGATGATTTTATTGTATGAAGGAATCAAACTAACACTGAAATTACCAAATATGACAATTCCATTGTTGGACTGTATCCTCCACACAATTAACCCATTCTTGTTATTGATGGGCAAAATCTGCCAGTTCTGCCATATTCCCATCACCTACCTGATGTCACGGGGCAGGATTCACCTCCTCTTTCACCCATCCTCTTCGCTATTCCTGAGCTTTTAAAATGTTTAGAGTAATTTGGGTTTTTAAATTAACCACTGCATAATTATTTGTAAAATTAAAATACACAGAGCAGTGGAAGTGTGGGAAGGTAGTGTTACGAGGGCATGTAGAAGTACAACTGTGAATTGGCAAATTGGTATAATTGCACAAATAGAGTGAAGTGTTTTTGCTATTGCGACTTGCACAATTGCTGTGGAATAAAAACTTGATGTCTGCAGTGAAGTAAGGGACCACTGGAGCCTCCGGTGGCCTAGGGGATAAAAGCCTTGTGAGCTGAAGGTTGGGTTGCTGACCTGGAGGCTGCCAGGTTCGAATCCCACCTGGGGAGAGTGTGGATGCGCTCCCTCTATCAGCTCCAGCTCCATGCGGGGACATGAGAGAAGCCTCCCACAAGGATGGTAAAACATCAAAACACCCGGGTGTCCCCTGGGCAACATCCTTGCAGACGGCCAATTCTCTCACTCCAGAAGCAACTCCGGTTGCTCCTGACACGAAAAAAGGGACCACTGAATTAAAGTGCCATGACATTAAAATAAATGATTAGAGATGACAACATCATCTGTCTACTCTCTCAGCTTTTTCTGGTCTCTGTGAGTTTAGTGGTGATCAGAGTAGCTGGTAGGAATGTGTGATCCATTAAAAATGGTTCAAAAGTCAGTACAAAACTAGGGGGTGCTGGTATTTCATTTCTAAAGTATAGTTAGTGAAAAATTCATAACTATAACAAGAGTAATGAAATTCCATTACTATTTCATTATAGAAATTGCTCATTATTCCTATAATTGGGGAAACTTCAGGGGCTCCTTTCTCCCTCATTTTTAAAGCTATTGAAGTGAAACTTGCTACAATGGTAGAACACATTTGCCACTCTTAGCCCACCAAATTTCAGAAGGTTCCACTTATCCATGGTTTGTTGGGGAATGTTCAAATTTTTATAAACATTTTTTTAATAATAAAGAAAATATGTTCCTAGTTTGAAAGTACAGTAGAGTCTCACTTATCCAAGCTAAACGGGCCGGCAGAAGCTTGGATAAGCAAATACCTTGGATAATAAGGAGGCATTAAGGAGAAGCCTATAAAACATCAAATTAGATTATGATTTTACAAATTAAGCACCAAAACATCATGTTATACAACAAATTTGACAGAAAAAAGTAGTTCAATATGCAGTAATGTTATGTTGTAATTACTGTATTTATGAATTTAGCACCAAAATATCTTGATATATTGAAAACACTGACTACAAAAAATGCCTTGGATAATCCAGAAACTTGGATAAGCGAGTCTTGGATAAGTGAGACTCTACTGTATTAGTTCCTGTTTAATTGTGTATTCCTTATTTTGAAAGTAGTAGTTCTACGCCAGGAACTTTGTTTTTGTGCCAAAATCTTTGTTAAATAGGTGATGATGATGGTAAGTTGGTGGACCAGATAGCAAAATGTGCTATAACACGTTGTCCCTCATGCAAAGGCAACGTTTTTGCAATTTAATAAACTTTTGCTATGTTTTTTATGATAGAACCAATTAGGAAAAGACATATATAACCCAGCAACAAAAACCATAGTGTAAAAACCAAAGCACCCCCGACAGATGGCCATCCAGCCTCTGAATAATAATAATAATAATAATAATAATAATAATAATAATAATAATAATAATAATGCGGTTTTCTGGCATTGTATATTTCTGCCGCTTCTGTGACTGTTCATTTGGGTTTTGATGATTCCGTAGCCCACTTATCGATGGATGTCCAGAATCAGCAGCATCCACCACGGTCCTTTTTATCCTGGGCGACGACCGAGCCAGTATAGACTTCGTTTGGGTTTGATTCTCCATAATGCTAATGGGTTAGGTGCTCTTAGTTCTGCTCCTCAGCTGAGGCCTCTCTGGCTTGGTTCGACCTGCCGGTAGTTACACTACCGCCAGCACTGCCCTCAGTCATCATTGGAGCAGTTAAGCCCCCCCACCATGTCAAGGTGGCACCTGCGGGGGGGGGGGGGGTCAACAATCCCTCTGTCAACAATCTTACAAAAAACAAATCTCGGCTACCAAACATCTAAGAATTCTCACAAAATTTCACATTTGATGTACATGGATGACCTGAAGCTATATGGGAAAACGCAAACTGAAATCCAGTCTCTGACCAACACTGTCCGAATTTTTAGCACTGATATCAACATGGAGTTTGGTTTGGACAAATGTTCGACAGTGGCATTGAAGAAGGAAAAAATCATTGAAAATGATGGCATAAATATGCCCAATGGCCAAACAATATAGTGTCACCAGCCAGAGGCCTATAAATATCTGGGCATACTACAGCTGGACAACATCAAGCATGAACATGTGAAAACTGTGGTCAGCAAAGAATACACACAAAGGGTCAGAAAAATTCTCAAAAGCAAGCTCAATGGAGGCAACACCATCAAGGCCATAAACACCTGGGCCATGCCTGTCATAAGATATACTGCTGGCATCATAAACTGGACACTGGTAGAACTGGACAATTTGGACAGAAAAACAAGAAAACTCATGACCATTCATCATTCACTGCACCCTCGCAGTGATGTTGACCGGCTATATCTGCCTAGAAGATCAGGGGGCAGTGGACTCTTATAAGTAAAACAAGCAGTCAAAGAAGAAGAACATGCCCTGGCAGAATATGTAAAGCAAAGTGAAGAACCTGCTTTGATTGAAGTCAAAAATCAGAAACTCCTCAAAACACAACAGACAAAAAACCAGTACAAGAAAACTGCACTACAAACTAGAGCTGACAGCTGGCACAACAAAACACTGCATGGAAAGTTCCTTGACAAAATTGAAGGAAAAGCTGATAAGAAGAAGACCTGGCTCTGGCTCACGAATGGGACCCTGAAGAAGGAGACAGAAGGCCTGATCCTTGCAGCCCAGGAGCAAGCCATCAGAACAAATGCAATTAAGGCCAAGATCGAAAAATCAGCTGATGACCCAAAATGCAGACTGTGCAAGGAAGCTGATGAAACCATTGATCATATCCTCAGCTGCTGTAAGAAAATCGCACAGACAGACTACAAACAGAGGCACAACTGTGTGGCCCAAATGATCCATTGGAACTTATGCCTCAAGTACCACCTGCCAGCAGCAAAGAACTGGTGGATTCACAAATCAGCAAAGCTCGTGGAAAATGAACACGCAAAGATACTGTGGGACTTCCGAATCCAGACTGACAAAGTTCTGGAACACAACACACCAGACATCACAGTTGTGGAAAAGAACAAGGTTTGGATAATTGATGTTGCCATCCCAGGTGACAGTCGCATTGATGAAAAACAAAAGGAAAAACTCAGCCGCTATCAGGACCTCAAGATTGAACTTCAAAGACTCTGGCAGAAACCAGTGCAGGTGGTCCCGGTGGTGATGGGCACACTGGGTGCCGTGCCAAAAGATCTCAGCCAGCATTTGGAAACAATAGACATTGACAAAATTACGATCTGCCAACTGCAAAAAGCCACCCTGCTGGGATCTGTACGCATCATCCAAAAATACATCACACAGTCCTAGACACTTGGGAAGTGTTCGACTTGTGGTTTTGTGAAACGAAATCCAGCATATCTATCTTGTTTGCTGTGTCATACAACGTCGTTGTGTCAATAATAATAATAATAATAATAATAATAATAATAATAATAATAATAATAAAGAAAACATGTTCCTAGTCTGAAAGTGTTATTTCCTGTTCAATTGTATAGTCCTTACATTGAAAGTAGTAGTTCTACTCCAGGAACTTTGTTTTTGTGCCAAAAACTTTGTTAAATGTGTGGATGATGATAAGTTGGTAGACTCGATAGTACACTACAGCAAAATGTGCTATAACACAAGGTCCCTCGCACAAAGACACATTTTTTGCAGTTTAATAAACTTTCACTGTATTTTTATGATAGAACCAATTAGGAAATGATATTTATAACCTAGGAACAAAAATCATAGTGTAAAATATTAAATTTATTGGAACTGTAGTTGGCTATGGAGGGGGAAATCTCTCTGATGCTGGCTGTGCACTGCATTCTAGGAAATGTAGTTTAGGGCAGGGCATTTTGAATTCTCTGGCATAGAGCTCATCTCTTCCCAAATACATTTCCCAGTATTCTGTGCTCTTCCTTGGAAATACTGCTCCCTCTTTTCCCCGCTCTTAATGGCGAGATTCCATTAATTTACTGAGGAAAGGCAAGGCACTAAGGCAGCCTTTTTGGCTTTGCTTTGCTTCATTGCACTAAATATGAAACTGACTTTGGAAGGCTTCCGAGATTTACAAAGCTAAAGTGAAAAAGTATGGGGTAAGTTTTGATTCTAAAATTTTTGGTGTGGGCCATGCTGACATATTGGATATCACCTTGTATATATGAATGTAACAAATTTTATTCAAGTTACAAGGACTAATAAAAAAAATGCACACCTCTAGTAGCTGGACATTTCTAGGATTAATCGCAGAGACTGAAACTGTGGAACATTCAAAAGATGAACTGCTTAAATGAACTCCAAGAGGTCTGAATAAATATCAGGAAATCCACAGGTGTAATTCTATCTGCATCCTCATTCATTCATTCACTCATTCTCTCATTCATTAAAATAGGAATTTGCTTTTAAATTCAGAATCCTACCTCCTTCCAGCAAATGTCTCAACAAATCTGCTAAACGCCACTAAGGATTCAATAAGCTGTTTATCTCAATAAAAGCTCTCCTCCCCCCTTTTTGGTTAAGCATTGCATTTAATTTAATAAAGATACTTGAAGCTCAGATTTTTTTTCAAAAATGTTGAGGTGGCTCAGTAGGAGAGGGCAGATAATGGTAATGTCATTAAAGGTGAAAGACAGGGGTGCAGGAAAAGGAAATCTGTTGAAAATCTTTTCTCCGCTGTTTCAATTTCAATCTGACAGGGACTTGGCAGTTAACAGCAAAATCCGGGAAAGCCAGGAACAAGGTTCAAAGCTATGTCTGAAGCTTAAACAAATGTGGGAAGGGGGGCTAAAGAAAAAGAAGTTAGGCGCCTACTTCTCTTCCTTTCTTGTTGAGGGGTGTAGCTATGAGAGAATTGCCCCCCATAAGGCTTTGGCAGCCCCATGAAAATTTCCTTTCAGTTTCCAAATTTTTAGCACCATAGTAACTTGAAATTTCAGTTGAGCAAAGGTGAACCCTTCTGAACAAATATTGCCAAGAAAACCCTGTGATAGGATCACTTTAGGGTCGCCATAAGTCAGAAATGACTTCAAGGCACACAACAACAATTTAGAAATAGAGTTTAGCATCCAAAGAAAAGGGGCAGACAATGGGGAAAGAAAACACAGCAAATACAAGAGTTCCAATTTGTGAATTACTTACAATGGCTCACTCTCCACAATACTTGAAATGTGAGCATTAAAGCAAATCTGCAGCTGAAGGGAGAAATCCTTTTTTGATTGTCAATCCTTTCATTGTTCCCTCCTGACCCCCCCCCCGAAAACACATTATTATTATTATTATTATTATTATTATTATTATTATTATTATTGTTGTTGTTGATACAACAACATTGTATGACACAGCAAACAAGATAGATATGCTGGATTTCGTATCACAAAATCACAAGTCGAACACTTCCCAAGTGTTTAGGACTGTATGATGTATTTTCGGATGATGCGCGCAGATCCCAGTAGGGTGGCCTTTTGCAGTTGGCAGATTGTATTTTTTTATTATTATTATTTTATTATGACACAGCAAACAAGATAGATATGCTGGATTTCATATCACAAAATCACAAGTCGAACACTTCCCAAGTGTCTAGGACTGTGTGATGTATTTTCGGAATGATGCGCGCAGATCCCAGCAAGGTGGCCTTTTGCAGCTGGCAGATCGTAATTTTGTCAATGTCTATTGTTTCCAAATGCCGGCTGAGATCTTTTGGCATGGCACCCAATGTGTCCATCACCACCGGGACCACCTGCACTGGTTTCTGCCAGAGTCTTTGAAGTTCAATCTTGAGGTCCTGATAGCGGCTGAGTTTTTCCTGTTGTTTTTCGTCAATGTGACTGTCACCTGGGATGGTGACATCAATGATCCAAACCTTTTTCTTTTCCACAACTGTAATGTCTGGTGTGTTGTGTTCCAGAACTTTGTCAGTCTGGATTCGGAAGTCCCACAGTATCTTTGCATGCTCATTTTCCAATACTTATGCAGGTTTGTGATCCCACCAGTTCTTTGCTGCTGGGAGGTGGTACTTATTATTATTATTATTATTATTATTATTATTATTATTATTATTATTATTAATTATTATTATTATTATTATTATTAGTATGACACAGCAAACAAGATAGATATGCTATATTTTGTTTCACAAAATCACAAGTCGAACATTTCCCAAGTGTCTATTATTATTATTATTATTATTATTATTATTATTATTATTATTATTATTATTATTTTGTATAAAAACATTGTATAAATTAGTATAAAACTGATAAAAATAAAAGGAGTACAAGTGGCTAAATATCTTTTGACCAAAAATGGGCAACAGCAACCACATTGTCTGTAGCCACAAATAATTCTTCCTCTGTACATGAGGCAGGACATTGCGGACAAGTATACAGATGAGGAGTTGTCTGTTCTGCTCCACAGTAGCACAAAGTGGACTAATAATAATAATAATAATAATAATAATAATAATAATACATTTATTTCTTAGCTGCCTCTCCTCAGCATCTGAAGTGGAGTGCCCCAAACATGAAACCAGTAAAAACCATATACGCTATTAACACACACAAACCCGGAGCCCCCGGTGGTGCAGCAGGTTAAACCATTGTTCTGCTGAACTTGCTGACCAAAAGGTCGGTGGTTTGAATCCAGGGAGGGGGGTGAGCTCCCGCTGTTAGCCGCAGCTTCTGCCAACTAGCAATTAGAAAACATGCAAATGTGAGTAGTTCAATAGGTTCTGCTCTAGCGGGAAGGTAACAGCTCTCCATGTAGTCATGCCGGCCTCATGACCTTGGAGGTGTCTATGGACAACGCCAGCTCGTCGGCTTAGAAATGGAGATGAGCACCAACCCCCAGAGCCGGACACAACTAGACTTAATGTCAGAAGAAAACCTTTACCTTTACCTAAAACACACAAACATTTGATTAAAGGACACATTAAAATCATTTAGACCTTTAAAATTCAGTTTACGTGGCCATTTACATTAAATTGGCCAAAACCAATAAATCCTGCCCAAAACACAATCTACAATGCATGCACAAGGGAGGGGGAGTAATGAAACACAATGTTGTTCAATAAAATTGCAAAACAAATCATTTAGATACATTTAAAAAACAAACAATATGATACAAAACAAACTAAGCAACACATGTATGCAAAAAATACAAAACTGCAAAAGAATATCAAACTAAAATTCCAAAGGCTTTGGGAAAAGAAACATAACACAAAACAAAAAGAAAAAGGTTAGCAAGGGGAGCTCATTGAATCAGTATTGAAAGTGGTATGAGTGTGGTATGCCAAAGGAAAGGGAAACTGATAAATATTTTCTTTTGTCTTCCTCTAGTGCGAAACTCTATTGAAGTTCACTCTGTATCCAACCCAAAATATATATCAGTACATTGCTTGCCAGCAAAACATATTATTTGCTGACTAAATCGAATGAAAAGAACTTAAAAGATCACAAGCTGCAAGTTATAGCATAAGCAAACAATCATTTCTGATAAGACTAGCATCACCAGCTGCCCTTTATTTTGAGTACTGCGTATTAATTTAAAACACTTCACTTTACTTTGAACATTCCCTGATAGCGACTGCACTTCAGTAGGCTGTTTCTCAGCTTTAAAGGATCTCCTAAAAATTCTCTGGGAGTAAAATAAGAATTTCAAAGAAAAAGAATACAAAGTAAAGCACATTGATATTAGTACACAAAACAAAACATAGAAGATATGGGCATTGGAACAAAAAGTAAGAAAATAAAGGACACGTTAGTTGGGAGAATAGGAGAATGTGGAACCAAAGTATGTATTACTATTAGAGCTGTGGAAGTGGTTCATTCTAAGGCCAGATTCTAGATCAGATTGTCCTGAATGGTCCAAACCAAAATGAGTCCCAGTGAAGATTGAGCTCCAATTCAGATTGCACTGTCCTGGAGGATTTCTGGGAGAGATGTTTTCCCATGGAAGAAAAAATCCCATGGACTCTTTCTCACAAAGCATTCATAGGGAATGATCAATGTCACCAAATCCTGCCCCCCCCCCCCAATTGGATCAGGGATCCATTTACTTCCTGAATTAGTACATAATATATGGACCAAGTTCATACATTGTCAGACATAGCTACTTTGACTGATGCAACACACCCTAAAAACTGCTTCTTCACTCACCTATCCTCTTAAGGATATAGGTAAAGTAAAGGTTTCCCCTGACGTTAAGTCCAGTCATGTCTGACTCTGGGGGTTGGTGCTCATCTCCATTTCTAAGCTGAAGAGCCGGCGTTGTCCGTAGACACCTCCAAGGTCATGTGGCCGGCATGGAGCGCCGTTACCTTCCCGCCAGAGCGGTATCTATTGATCTACTCACATTGGCATGTTTTCGAACTGCTTGTTTGGCAGGAGCTGGAGCTAACAGCGGGCACTCAAGCCGCTCCTGGGATTTGAACCTGGGACCTTTCGGTCTGCAAGTTCAGCAGCTCAGCGCTTTAACACACTTCGCCACCGGGGCTCCATACAAACAAAGAATTGGAAAGAATTCAGGCACTTGAGAAACAGGCGACTTGTGATGTGCACATTTTATCTGCCTTCCCTTATAACCACTGATCAACTCTGGAAAAAGGGCTGCTGCAAGGATGGTGTACCACCAAAATACCAACCTATCTCTGACTGCAAAACAGAGAATTCAGCTACTAATAAAGACATTGTCCTTCTTCCAACTCGAAATCTTATTAAATGCCTACCATTAATAGATTATTTCACCCATGAACCACTCTTTAGTAATCTGTTTTCCATTTAGGTGCTAACTCAATTCTAGCTTGTTATAAACAAATTAATCACCAATTCTTTATTTTCCTTTCCTATAATCTTCTTAATATATCCTAGTAGCAAATGAAAAGGTTCAATTGATGCTGTTCTTCTGTTACCTCCTTTATTATTGCAACTATTTACTTCCAGAAAAAAAACACTGTTGCTACAAGCACACCCGTCCTCCCACCCCCAGCATATCTAGCATTCAAAGATTTTGCATTTCTATCAAGAAAAAAAAATCTACATTACAGAATTAGAGAATTAGATGCCAGCTTTTTAAACTCCTATGCTGACATGTATTTAATGTAGTAATGATTAACATTGGGATCATGGGTGTCATGTGTACTAAGGGTAAAGGTTTCCCCTGACGTTAAGTCCAGTCGTGACCGACTCTGGGGGTTGGTGCTCATCTCTATTTCTAAGCCGAAGAGCTGGTGTTATCCGTAGACACCTCCAAGGTCATGTGGCCGGCATGACTACATGGAGCACCATTACCTTCCCGCCGGAGCGGTACCTATTGATCTACTCACATTGGCATGTTTTCAAACTGCTAGGTTGGCAGGAGCTGGGGCTAACAGCGGGCGCTCATTCCACTCCTGGGATTTGAACCTGGGATCCTATGGATATTCACATACCTAGCTACTCCACCCATGATACATTTTTATAGTGAAAATTTAGTCAAAATTGCTTTTTAGGGGATTGTCAGGTTCTGCAATACAGATGAAGATGAAGGGCTCCCAGGCCCAGCAACTGAGTCAGTAGAAAGCAGGGAACAACAACAGCTGTAGCTTGACACTGAGGAAGTGGGAGTCCTGAGTTAACTCTGTGGGATGGGGAAGGGGTGATGCGGGGCGTGGGGCAATGGGTTCCTATGCTGCCTGCCAGATTTGCCCCACTGCCCCACAAATGTTCCCGCTTTTCCCCAGATTCTGGATCTCAGTGTGATATGGCCTTAGGGTTGCCCTAAGCCTGAAATGACTTGAAGCCATGCAAGAAGAACAATCCTGATCAACGTGACTATCTCATCAACCCAAATTAGGCCCACACTTGCCACTGAAATACCAAGAAGTTTATGTTGGTTAAAATTGTTCTTCATTTTAAATATAGTATTGTTGTTTCCCCCCCTTTTTTGCATTACAAATAAGATATGTGCAGTGTGCATCGGAATTCGTCCATTTTCTTCAAACTATAGTCTGGCCCCATAACAATCTGAACGACCGACTTTAAAAAGTGTGAGGACCCTTGATCTACAATGTAGAATTTATGCAGCTAGAAAGCACTTTAACTGTAGAAGGAGAAAAGAGTGGTTTCTTAAATGCTTTTTAAATGCAGTTAAAACAGTGAGACAACAGAGGATGAATCTGGATTGCAGCTGCAAATTTAGAACAGTTGGAGGGTATTTTTTTCTGGCCCTTGGAATAATCAGTGTTATCTAATTACCTCCTTGAAGTAACTTCCCAAAGCTGTGCTTTATCCCAGAGTTGTGGTTAATTTTTTCCCCAAATGAAATATAGCTCCCTTAAAAATCCTATTGCAAACATAATTTATTGAGATAGTAAAGTGAAATGCAAAAAGATGACTCCAATCATTGTTGGGGTTTGGGGTGATAGTGCGGAGAGGGAAAAAGAAAAGTTGCAAATAATGGCCCTGGACACTTTTTTCCTCTTTCTCAAGCACCACAAGTACTCACACTGTCTCCCGATGGAAAGTAGCAATTACCTTCAATCTCTCAGATCTGCCGTAATCCCTGTTACACGCGTAGCTCATTGTGAGCGATGAGGCCTACTGTTTGCTGAGTCTAAAACCAAATGATCTTTCACGAGCAAAATTTAAACTTGAAATAGGATTCTCTGACTGTTTATTCCTGGTCTATTTTTTCCCCGTGTACTTTATAAATTCCCCAATAAGGTTCAGGCTGGCTACAGATGGTGTGGTGTGTAATGAGAAGGGCTTAGAAGCCGCTCCGGTTCCCAGGGGAGAGTTCTGTAATGGAACTAACTATGTATTGTCCACCTTATATACTAGATTTGATTTTGGACTATTTGCCCAACTGTGTTTGTTTATTGCTTCGCACTGGAGGGTTTCCATTAGCTCTAGGCTGATTGAACATAGGCTGCAGAGTGAGAAGGTTCTCAACATTTTCCCCCATTTCTCTTGAATGCTGATAAAATCCTTTTACTTTCCTGACGATAAAGCAGTGCTTTCCACTCGACAAGTAGAGTTTTGCAGCCAGATGTAAGATGCCAAACTCATGATTAGATTTTGCTGATCAAAATTAACTTTTAAAAAATAATTCCATGCTATATCCCTTCCTGGTATGAAGGTTCCCAGATTCCTTATCCTTTTCAGGTGAAGGATAAGGAATCTCAGAGTGAATGCAATCTCTTAAAAAGTAACTGCATGTTTATATGCTTTCCCCTTTTGTTACGGTGTATTTACACTGTACAGTTAATGCAGTTTGAGACGACATTAATTGCCATAGCTATTATTGAAGCCGGGCTGTGGTGCAGGCTGGAGAGCAGCCTGCTGCAATAAATCACTCTGACCATGAGGTCATGAGTTCAAGGCCAGCCCGTGGTGGGGTGAGCACCCATCAATTAAAAATAAAAAATAGCCCCTGCTTGTTGCTGACCTAGCAACCCGAAAGATAGTTTCATCTATCAAGTAGGAAATAAGGTACCACTTATAAAAGTGGGGAGGCAAGTTTAACTAATTTGCAACATTGGACTTAGGAAGTGCCGTCAGAGTGGATGATGAAGCAGCTGCTCTCCCCTGTGGCCAGAATCGAACATCCCCTCAGGAGAAGGTTAAATTGCCTCTGCGTCTGTCTGTCTCGGTTTGATGTGTTTATGGGCATTGAATGTTTGCCCTATGTGTGTATAATGTGATCTGCCCTGAGTCCCCTTTGGGGTGAGAAGGGCGGAATATAAATACTGTAAATAAATAAAATTAATAAATAGCTCAATGCTATGGTGTCATGAGTGTTGGAGTTTTCCAAGGCCTTTAGCTTTCTCTTGAAAAAAGGGTTGGTGTCTCACCAAACCACAAATCCCAGATTTCCATAGCATTGTGTAATGGCAGTTAAAGTGGTATCAAACTGGCATTACTTCTTCAGTGTAGTTGCACCCTTAGACTTTCTACTTCATCAGATGGGCCACTTTGCCCATTGTACGCTGTTTCCCCTCTATTTTAGGCATGGAGCCCTTCACACAATATACAGGCATTTCTGGTCAGGCTCCATGCCGAAAAGGGAGTAGAAGCAGTGCATGCTGCCGCTGCGGCAACACGGGAGCATTTCCATGTCCACCCCCCTGTTTAAAGAGCTCCATTGGCTGCCGTTTATTTTCCGAGCCCAATTCAAGTTGCAGGTTATCACCTACAAAACCCTAAACGGTCCCTACCCTCATTTTTCGGAAGAGCCTGAAAACTTGGCTCTTCCAACAGGCTTTTGGAGACTGATCTCCTTAGTTTGGGATCACCCTGTTGTTTATTCTACTTTTATAGTATTTTTACTCCTTAGCCATACATTGTCTTTAGGTGTATGCCTTCTCCAGCACTTTAATGGCATAATAGTTCCTGGTACCTACCTCTCTCCTAATTGCATCGAACAAAACTATTCGCACTTTTCTGGCCCACTTCTCCTTTTAGGAGCCATCTCAGGATTTTATCAATGTATGTTTATTGTGTATTGGTATATGTGATTTTATCTGTTTGTGATTTGTTTTTACTGTTGAATTTTATATTGTTTATTGCCTGGGCTTGGCCCCATGTAAGCCGCCCCAAGTCCCCTCAGGGATATGGGGCGGGGTATAAAAATAAAATTATTTTTATAAGTATGACACAGCAAACAAGATAGACATGCTGAATTTCGTTTCACAAAATCACAAGTCAAACACTTCCCAAGTGTCTAGGACTGTGTGATGTATTTTTGGATGATGCGTGCAGATCCCAGTAGGGTGGCTTTTTGCAGTTGGCAGATTGTAATTTTTTTCAATGTCTATTGTTTCCAAATGCTGGCTGAGATCTTTTGGCCCGGCACCCAGTGTGCCGATCACCACCAGGACCACCTGTACTGGTTTCTGCCAGAGTCTTTGAAGTTCAATCTTGAGGTCCTGATAGCGGCTGAGTTTTTCCTGTTGTTTTTCGTCAATGCAACTGTCACCTGGGATGGCAACATCAATGATCCAAACCTTTTTCTTTTCTTTTCCACAACTGTGATGTCTGGTGTATTGTGTTCCATTATTATTATTATTATTATTATTATTATTATTATTATTATTATTATTCCCAGCAACATGGAGTCCATGGATTTGCCAATGCGAGGTGAATCCACGGGCCTTTTTGATAAGGTCCTTGATATTTATATTTGAATTATATACCCTTTGTAAGCATGATTGATACTTAACATACCATGCTTAAAGCCATTATCTCTTCTAATGTCACCCCGATAAAATTATTAGGGCTGAATTAGATGTCTCTGACACTCTTTCCAGCCCCAAGATTCTATGATTTTAGATCCTTTTAGATTACATGGTTTGGGGGAATCATGCCCTGGCAGCCCTAACTGCCTTTCCTATTGGGGAAACGAGTTAAACCCATCTAGAAACTAAATTGTGATGGATAGTTTGGACATATCTAATATTTTCTACCTTTCAAATAAATAGCTCAAAATGTACAGAACATTTGTCAAAACATAGCAGACTTTAGAATGCATGTTTCTCTTTCACCCCAAATTCACTTTCATGTCAGGGTCAAAAATGTCCTTTCCTAATAAGTCAGCTTTCATTGCCTGTATGGTTGAGATTGTAGCAAAACAAAATCAAAGCAAATTCTCCAAACTGGCTGCATGTTGTAGTTTTTTTTGTTTTGTTTTTTGAGAAGGTATATGCAGAAAGACTTATTGAAATACTAGCTTTGCCCGGCCACGCGTTGCTGTGGCGAAGTATGGTGGTATGGGAAATAAAGTATTGAGGAATTGGTGGTAGTTAAGGCAAAGGGTCAAGGTTTTCCCTGATATTAAGTCCGTTATAAATGGGTTATATAGCTGTGTGGAAGGGCCTTGAGTTTACACTGCCATATAATCCAGTTCAAATCAGATAATCTGTATTTTATAGGCAGTGTGGAAGAGGCCTAAGTGTGGCCTAACTCTGCCTGTCCCCTGGGCTGAGTGGTTTGCTAGGAGACCCAGTGGGCTGAGCTTAGCCTTCTAACTGGCAGCAATTGGAAAAAAAACAATTATTCCTCCCCCTCTAATTAGGACTTTATTTTTCTTTTCTTTTTGTTGTAATAATAATAATAATAATAATAATAATAATAATAATAATAATAATAAAACTTTATTTATACCCCGCCACCATCTCCCCAACGGGGACTCGGGGCGGCTTACATGGGGCCATGCCCAAAACAATACAATGTAAAAGATACAGCATAGAAAAATTCAACTGGATTCCTTTGTATTAAGAATAGAAGAAGGAAAATGCATATGTCATCATTACGTTGGGAGTGTGACACACAGGAAGAGAATTGAGAATATCATGGAATTTTTGGCAGCCTACTCTTTGAACTTGATTAAAAAATACTGGAGAAGTGAGGCTCTGTCTAAGTCCATTTAAGGAAACTGGATGGACAAATAATCTTTTGAACCATTACAGGAAATTCCTAATCCTAGCAGTTGAATATTCAGCTATCAGGCTTGGAATAAGAATAAGGAGTGATAACCGCCCTCATTGAAAATTGTAGTGATTGAAAACCCACATCAATTTGCAAATCTAAAGGCCTTTGATATAAGCATATAAAAGAACAGCACAACACAATACAATAAGCAATACAGTAAATAATATCCATTACAAAATAAAACAAGGAGACAATAAAAACAAGGGCAGACCACATGAACATTAAGTTAAAACTCGGGGTGAGATGAACGTAGAGGCATGGATGAGGGGTTGTGCTGCCAAGTTTAGTGTTTCTGGGATGTGCAGTTTTGTTGTTTTGTCCTAGGCCGAAATTTTATTACCCTTTTATATATATAGATGTGGCTTTTTAAAAACAAAAACAAAAAGGCATGTGTTATGGGATAGACTGGGAGTAAGAAGGAATGTTTGCAAATGTAATACTGATGTGAAATAGAATGAAATCACAGATGGGTGATATCCTTATGAGGATCACTCAAATGTTACACGAATGATGCAAGCTTTCACTCTTCAGAATTTTTCATCAGGAAAGACAGTACCGAAATATAGAGAAACTAAAAATACAGTAGAGTCTCACTTATCCAAGCCTCGCTTATCCAAGTTTCTGCATTATCCAAGCCATTTTTGTAGTCAATGTTTTCAATATAATCGCAATATTTCGGTGCTAAATTCGTAAATACAGTAATTGCTACATAACGTTACCATGCATTGAACTACTTTTTCTGTCAAATTTGTTGTATAACGTGATGTTTTGGTGCTTAATTTGTAAAATCATAACCTAATTTGATGTTTAATAGGCTTTTCCTTAATCCCTCCTTATTGTCCAAGATATTCGCTTATCCAAGCTTCTGCCGGCCCGTTTAGCTTGGATAAGTGAGATTCTACTGTAAGTCCAAAATTTTATCTGGCATTTTGTAAGTTGTATGTCTGTCTATCCACAGGATACACAACCAATGAAGAAAAGAGGTGTGGAAGTATGTTTTAAGTGTTTTTGGATGCACAGTTAATGGTTTCTTTCCATCTCCACCAACTCATGGCCTGGCGATTACCTCTGAGATTGTCTCATTGTCTTTATCGAAACTCATATGAAATAACACAGGAGCCTCTATATCAGCAAAAATGGAGATTAAATTTAGCAACTGACTGATTCACCCATCTATACCCACATGTAGTATTAATGTTCTGATGCTGAGCTAGCTCCAAAATATATCTGCTCTAAATATATCTGACATATTTTGCAGAAAAGCTAAGTTGAGTATGTATGGAAAAACCCATCACCACATAAATTTCCTTTGCTGCATTGAGATAAATGGAGCCACTGAAGCGCATTAGAGTCACCAGGCCTCCAGGCACTGGCTGAATCTCAGGGAGTTTCTATGTCTCCCTTGGGTTCCAGGCAAATCTTAGTGACAAACACTAGGGGGAAGAGATTTTTGATTTTTCTACATGACATGGTTTTTATTTTTTATTTTGAACAGTTCTGCAAAATATCAATGGATTGTAGCCTTACCCCATTTCCCCAAAAATAAGACATCCCCTAAAAATAAGACGTAGTAGATGTTTTGCTGAATTGTTAAATATAAAGCCTCCCCCGAAAGTAAGACCTAGCAAAGTTTTTGTTTGGAAGCATGCCCAACAAACAGAACACCAGAGCATGTAGGATCATTAAATGCTCGTACCATAGATTGATGTACATGGAAATAATGGTAGTAACAAGAAATTCTTGATAGGATTTCACAGTTTGTCTGGTTATGCTGGTTTGTGATGACAACTATAGTACAGTAAATAATGTTCATTTTTTTGTTCAACAATAAATGTGAATTCTTCTTCATGGAAAAATAAGACATCCTCTGAAAATAAGATCTAACACATCTTTGTCTTATTTTTGGGGAAACACGGTAGTAATTGTACGATGCATTCCACTTTCATTCCATAGGCTGTTAATATAAGTCTTGTTACATAACCCTTTCTTTTAAAAAAACATTTAACAAATTAAAAAATATTAAAGCCATATGTGTTACCCACCTCTCATAACTCCCTTCATCCACATATTTATTTTGTGCTATTATCTTTAACCATTCCCACAGTTTTCTTAATTTCTGTAAGATGCTTGAATTGCCATCCTCCTTTTTAACCCATTCCATGTAATTCATCCATTTGTTCTTAATTTCGTTTATCTTCTTGTGTAGCATTCCCCATTACATCTGTTATAAATTGAAATTGGACTTGATTGTATAAATAATTATTCCAGATTTTATCATCCATTTTTTCCTGTCTTTGCATCACCATGTAATTACTGCTTGTCCTGCCCAAATCATTCTTTTGAACAATTGTTCTTTTGTTTTGATTCTGGTATCCCCTATTACTCCCATTAATAGCATATCTAAATCTACCCATAGTAGCACTTTAAATATTTTCTCCATTGTTTTCTTTATCCTCTCCCAGAAGGGAGATAGTTTTGGGCATTCCCACCACATATGGGAGTACCATCCCATATTTGTCCCACAATGTCAACGCATTGAGCTTAATCCTTTTGTCATGTATCATAATTGGGCTGGTGATCTGTACCATTTTAATATAAATTTCCTTTCAAATTCTTCGTACTTCCCCATTTTAATTTTCTTAATCCCCTTCATTATATTCTGTATTGTTTGGTTTTTGTCATTTGTTTTTTTAAAAATTGTTCTTACCATTTATTTGTTATACTTTTTTTTCGTGTCAGGAGCAACCTGAGTTGCTTCCGGAGTGAGAGAATTGGCCATCTGCAAGGACGTTGCCTAGGGGACTCCCGGATGTTGTTTTTTGTTTGTTTGTTTGTTTTTAATGTTTTTACCATCCTTGTGGGAGGCTTCTCTCATGTCCCCGCATGGAGCTGGAGCTGATAGAGGGAGCTCATCCGTGCTCTCCCCGGGTGGGATTCGAACCTGGCAGCCTTCAGGTCAGCAACCCAACCTTCAAGTCACAAGGCTTTTAGCCCCTAGGCCACCGGAGGCTCCTATTTGTACTTAATCATCAATTTATATATTATTCCTGTCACCCCTTTCTCTGATTTTTCAATTCTTTAAAAATACCTCCCACAATTTATCCTCCTCCTCCCCCTCCCATATTTCCTTGTTTAAGTCTATTGTATAATCCTAATAATTTTATCCAATTCTTATTAATCATCTTTCCTATTATCCTACCCATGGGAATTAATTTACCGTATTTTGAATTTTGTCGAATTCTTTACTTCTCATACACTTCCTTCTCTGTTATTGGGACATCATGGACTAATACAAAGAAAATACTCCTTGGGATTAGTGTACAGGGGATTTTACAGATTCCTTTTGAAAAATGACACCTCCCTGAACAATGTAAAACTCAGTATAAAGAAACAGCAGATTGTATACCCGGTGTTCCCGGGTTAGATATTTTGTAATGCTGTTTATTAGAAATAGCCATTGTCTGCATTTGGATTTTATGAATGATCCCATTAGAAAATGCATGACCATATAATGAGAACAGTTATATCAACCTTGCTCTATTCTATACTCTACCTACCTCTGATTAGCATGACAACATCCTTATACACAGGACAAACACATCTTATCCTGGCAATTTTAAATCCACCTGTCCATGATCCAAGTCAAATACAGCATGTTCACATAATTCATCTTGGCTAGGGTTAATTCTGCACTGACAAGACTTAAAATTCTCAGCATTTTTCTAGATATTTGGTATGATGGTTAAATATCATTTCTTCAGTAAGCAGTGGGAAGAAAACCTACCGCTTATCGAATTAAAGAACATGAAAATTAGTCATATGTATGCAGTTAGGTCAGCTACTTGGGGGAGGGAAAACTACACATGCATAAGAACAACTTCATAAGAATCATCATTAACTTTCTGTGCAGTTAATGGAAGAAAAAAACAGCAGTGTATATATTTCAGGGATGAAAATCAGATGACGAAAAGGTTTAGTATTGATATGACATTTAGAATTTTGACTAAATAGTTTGGTGCAATTTTATCCAATTATATTTGTTAAGCACCAGACGTGATCCTTCCAAGATTAAAATACAGTCTATGACATTAATTGAAATTGCAGAATTAAGGGTGATTTTTAATTTAAGAACATAGGAAGCTGCCTACTATTGAATAAAACCTTTAGTCTATATCAGTGATTCTTAACCTTCCTAATGGCACGATCCCTTAATACGGTTCCTCGTGTTGTGGTGATCCCCAACCATAACATCATTTTTGTTGCTATTTCATAACTGTAATTTTGCTACGGTTATGAATTGTAATGTAAATATCTGATATGCAGGATGTATTTTAATTCACTGGACCAAATTTGGCACAAAAACCCAATATGCCCAAATCTGAATACAGTGGAGTCTCACTAATCCAAGCCTCGCTTATCCAAGCCTCTGGATAATCCAAGCCATTTTTGTAGTCAATGTTTTCAATATATCGTAATATTTTGGTTCTAAATTCGTAAATACAGTAATTACAACATAACATGATTGCGTATTGAACTACTTTTTCTGTCAAATTTATTGTATAACATGAAGTTTTGGTGCTTAATTTGTAAAATCATAACCTAATTTGATGTTTAATAGACTTTTCCTTAATCCCTCCTTATCATCCAAGTTATTCGCTTAGCCAAGCTTCTGCCGGCCCGTTTAGCTTGGATAAGTAAGACTCTACTGTACTGGTGGGGTGGGGATTGATTTTGTCATTTGGGAGTTGTAGTTGCTGGTATTTATAGTTCATCTACAATCAAAGAGCATTCTGAACTCCACCAATGATGGAATTGAACCAAACGTGGCACAAGGAACTCCCATGACCAGCAGTAAATTGGTGGGTATTGACCTTGAGAGTTGGGAGTTGTAGTTCACCTACATTCAGAGAGCACTGTGGACTCAAACAATGATGGATCTGGACCAAACTTAGCACGAATACTCAATATGCCAAAATGTGTACACTGGTAGAATTTGAGGAAAATAGACTTTGGCATTTGGGAGTTGTAGTTGTCGGGATTTACAGTTCACCTACAATTAAAGAGCCGCTTGAACCCCACCAACGATAGAATTGGGACAAAGGGCAGGTGGAGAGATCTTCAGCCTTCTCTACCAAAGGGGTCACGTAAGACCATCAGAAATATGTGTTTATTGATGGTCTTTGGCAACCTCTCTGAAGCCCCCTCACAACCCCCGACCCCCAGGTTATGAAACGCTGGTCTATATGCTCACTGGTAGTTCTATTCAAGCAGGATGGTGAATCTGCTCATATACGAGGGTTATCCAGAAAGTAGATTACATTTTGGAATTAAAAGTGAACAAAGTATAGGAGAAAACATTTACCATATGCAGTTGAAAGCCACACCCAAATACCACTTCTCAACATAGTTGCCATTCAAATCTAGGCATTATCATAGTGATTAATTAGCTTGGCAACTCCTTCCCCACAAAACTCTGCCGCTTGTGTCCTCAACGCAGCGTTTTGGCAACGATGTGCAGCTGTGGGAAGGGGTGACCGGCTGGTTGAAGACGCAAGTGGCAGAGTATTATAGCTGCAATGTATTTAGTTATGAATTTTATATTCTTTTAAAACAGGATTCAAAGTAGTTTACAATAACTTAAAATATGCAGCTAAATACAAAAGTTTAAAAAGGGAATTAATCATTACTGTTTTCAAAATGTGATTAAAGACAGTTTAGTGTGTGTGTGTGTATATATATATATATATAACCACCATTTCACATACAGATGCACACTTAGTTCCCTAATTAAAATTAAAATCTCATAGGTCTGGCTGAGCTAAACACTCAAGGTCTTCTGTCTGATTGGACAAAACTATCAGTTCCACCTGCATTTCAACATTTAAGGCCCAAGTTTGTTTGTTTGTTTGTTTTTGCACTAAATTTGCAAAAGAATCAGCAGGAAGTGGAAAGTTCTTATCAAAACCTCTGAAAGTAAATTAAATCGTTATCCATTTCAAATAGCATTTGACGAAGAACAAGGAACCAAAAAATCCAGTAGTATTTGACAATAAAATGATATCAGGAAGGCGTAATATAGGCTTCTATGGCTCCTACACTGCCTTATAATACAGATTATTAAATCAGATAATCCACATTATTTGCTTTGCATTGGATTATATGATTCTACATTGCCATATTATCCAATTCAAAGCAGATACTCTGGATTTTACAATGGCAGTGTAGAAGGGGCCAGAGAGTCATAGAATCAGAATCATAGAGTTGGAAGAGCCATGTAATCCAACCCACAGCCAAGAAGCTGGAAAATCGCATTCGAAGGAACCTGACATGGCCATCCAGCCTCTGTTTAAAAGTCCCAAAGAAGCAGCTTCCACCATACTCCAAGGCAGAAAGTTCCACTGCTGAACAGCTCTCACAGTGAGGAAGTTCTTCCAAATGTTCAGGTGGAATCTCCTTTGCTGTAGTTTGAAGCCATTGTCAGAATAAGGCAATTTCAATACATTCCATCTCAGCCACAGTTCAGAGTGGTCTCTTGCAAACCCCTACTTTTCACCCTCAACGTTTTATTTATTTTGTGTCAAAAGCATTGCATAATAAATAAATTTAAAAGTGATGAAATAAAGGAAATCACAAGCAGCTAAATAGTTTTAGACCAAAAGCGGGCAACAGCGACTGCATTGTCCGTAGCTTTAAACAACTCCTCCTCTGTACATGAGGCAGGACATTGTGGGCAAGCATACATATGTGGAGTTGTTTGTTCTGCTCCACAGTCACACAAGGTGGAGGATTCCTCCAGGTAGTACCACCTTGCCAGGTTGTCTTTTGATGTGCCCACTCCGCTTCCGAGTCTGTTTAGGGACTTCCAAGTTGCCCATTCTTGGTTTGTCCCAGAAGGAAGACCCTCGTGGGGGGCCATCCAGTTGGAATTGCCTGGTTTAGCTGCCCAGAGGGACATTCTTGCTGTTGCTGGAGGAACATCAAGAGGAGTGGTGGTTCTCATGAAGCCCTTCCTTGATTTGAGTCTGGTGGGAGGAGGCTGAAAGTCATGCAGTGGGTGGCTTTCACAATGTCTGACCTTATTTCTCTCACAGTTAGCAGCAACTTCCCATCAGACGTCAGGAGGGGCAATGCCAGCTAACTTGTAGAGTTTATCAACAGGTGTAGGTTTAAGGCATCCTGTGATTATTCTGCATGTTTCGTTCAGTGCTATGTCCACCCGCTTTGCATGGGCAGACTTGTGCCAGACAGGACAGGCAGTTGAGAAAGTACTCTGCAGTTGAGAAAGACAAGGCCAGGGCTGATGTTCTTATTAATTGTGGGTCTGCACCCCATGCACTGCCAGTGAGTTTCCGCAGGATTTTGTTGCATGCAGCTACTTTGTGCTTGGTGTTCATGCAATGTTTCCTATATATTAGTGTTCGATCTAAGGATGGAAAAAGTGTTTGAGCTCTTGGCCTTCCCAAGGAACTTTCAGTTTCCTGTTGGCTTCACGGTTACATAGGTGGAAAGCACACACTTGTGTCTTGGCAGGGTTAGGCTCCAGGTGGTTCTCTTTGTAGTAGCTGGAGAGATCTTTCAAGGCATTAGTGAGTTGGTTTTCAACTATTTCAAAATCTTTTTCTTGTGTTCTTAGGCCAAGGTCATCAGCATATATAAAACTCTTTGTGAGTGGTGGTTGTGGCTGATTGTTCATGAAGATGTTAAATAAGATCGGTGCAAGAACGCTGCCTTGGGGTAAACCATTATTTTGCCTTCTCCATCTACTTTTCTGGCCCTGAAACTCCATATAGAAGTTGTGGTTTTCCAGGAGGGTCTGGAACCCTCAACGTTAATATGGGAGAATAGTGCCCTGCATTACAAGGCTGTTGTAAGCATTGCAACCTTTGAAACTGCAGCATGAATGCCAATGATTATTAGTATTATTATTACGGTAGTCCAGCTGGTTCCTGACTAGTATTCATTGCTTCAAACAACGTGGCATTTAAAGAGATTTTCTTTTCCAGGAGATTGCAATATAAGCTGTTCTTGCAGATCAGATTGATTCCGAATGGGTGGAATGAAGAAATTTCCATTTTCAGGCCTTTTCTGCTTCACTTTCACTTTTCTGGCACGTGTTTCTGTGTGTGTACAGACTACTTTGGGGACCTTGCACAGTAAGTTACAAAGATGGAGCATGACAGTCACAATAGCGCACACTATTAGCTAGCCCTCAACTCTATTACAGTTCTATGTTTGGTGACACAGAATCAAGAGACTCAAGGATACAAGGTCGAAGGTAGCAAAACATTACATTAATCTGTTCTGTTTGCAGACACCAGTGCATCAATCTCCAAGCCTAATATAGTTCACTGTTTAATTATGAAACACCAAGAACTAAGTATATAATTAATAAAACATTGCTATTTCAAACAAAAAACATATATCAAGGGGAAAAGAAAACAAATAGATAGCGAGGTATCGCTTCATTTAGCCTCATTTCCCTTCTTTTATTAACCCAGTAGTTATTGAGGAGAAGTAGTCTGCTTAAATTGCTCATAATAGTACAAAATTACTAGAAGGCATCATGGTAAATTGTCTCTCTTTCTCTGATTATCCCCATAAAAGCAGTGTTGGAAAATCAATCCAAATAGCAAAATTAATAAACCAATACAATTGAAAGCATTTGTCTGATAGGTTCGGTGAATGCAAGCCAATCCAATAGGCTAGCACTGTTTCAGGAAATATAAGAGTAAACACAGTTTTAAAAAGACAAATAAGTTTTTAAATTCTATTCAATGTTATGACATGAATAATGGCAGTGTAAGGTGATATGTTAAGGGAAGGTTGAATTCTGAAACTCATTTTGTAGATCTAGATCTCTGTCCGATACAGAGGCAAAGCACTTTAAACCACTTTAACTGCTGTGGCTGTATCCTATGAAACCCTGTTAGTTGTAGTTTTGGGGAGATGTAGTATTTGTGGGTGAAAATTCTAAATACTCATCTCAACAGTAGAGATCACAGGATCCTGTAGATGAGAGCCATGGCAGTTAAAATGGAACTGTATAATTGTGCAGCGTTAAATGGCTAACAGATATAGTGCTTTGAAATTGCTTTAACTGGCATAGTTGCATCCTTTAGACTTTTGGGTTTTTTGGTTTGTTGAGGAAATAGAGTATTGGTTCCCAAACTTTCTGAAAGTATTGGACTTCAACTCCCAGGAGCCCTAACTACCTTGGCCAATTCAGCTATTATGAGAGCTGAAGTCTAAAATATCTGTGCAACTAAAGTTTGGGAAACACCGAATTAGAGTTTTCTGGCTGAGAATTCCAAATGTCCCTCAAATTTCAAATCCCAGGATTCCATCAGATGCAGCCATAGTCATTAAAATGGCATAATAATGCTATAATTCGTACTGTGAAAGGAACCGAATACATTGCATTTAACAGAGATGGGAGATAGAAACATAAGGATCAGATTCACAAGGCTGATGTATGTCATCAATTGCCAACTGAAAAGAAAGCTGCTATTTTAAAAATGATGTTTTAAACATATCAAAATATTATGGCTAGTTTTCACATGTTCTACTTAAATAGGGAACAGAATGTGTATGAGCCAAAATCGTATCTGAGACAGAGGGATAAATGTTTTGATCACAAGCTGGCTTTGGTTGTAGGTAGAGAGCTTTGAGGAGTTCATCTAATAGAAGTGATTTTTTTAATGCACCATTTAAAAAAAATCATATAGCGACTGCATCTTTAACATGGCAAGCAGGAACCATGTAGGTGAAACAGTTTTTAATGCAGTGAAGTGCAAAGTGATAACTGGAGTTATTTGGACAGTGTACAGAAAAATGGAACACATGAAATACAAATCATAAAAAATGACAAAAACAGCACTTCTAATGAAATCAAGATAGTAAAGGGTAAAGGTTTTCCCCTGACATTAACTCCAGTCGTGACCGACTCAGGGAGTTGGTGCTCATCTCCATTTCTATGCAGAAGAGCCGGCGTTGTCCATAGAAAGAAGAAGAAAGTGGCCAAACAGTCCATCAGTGAAGCACAGAAGATCCCTAGTTCAGACCCCAAACATTCCAGCTGAAAAAATTCAGAAAGTTGTTGGAAGAAAAGACACCCACCTGTAGATGAGTAGATCTCTTTCTTCTGCCTAAAGCAGCCATCAACACGAGTGAATAACCAATTGACCGAATCTGTACCAGCCTTCCAGCAAAGGTCTCTTTAGTGTCAACTCTTCAGTAATGTGCACACCTGTTTCATCTGGCAAAACATTTATTGTAACATGCCCAAACAATACATACATTCATGGCTACTTTGAAGATGATAGCATCAGACCCGGTAACCCAGTAAGAAAAAGAGGAGTCAAGCCAGTATGGTCAAGGTATGATATCGTTTAATACCTGTTTGAACCCACTCTATTATTTGTATGTAGACAGCCAGGAAATGTTCATTCAAGGCCAAGATATTTTGGTTTTAGAACATCTAGAAGTCCTTTGTTCTTTCTTTTTCCTCAGAAATATATATAGATTCCTTTGATGCCTAAAATGCTTAAAGATAGGGCTAGGGATATGCTGCATAAGACAGCAAGGAAGTGATAAAAGGAAAAGGTAGTTTTTTTGATACCTTAAAAGCTACAGTAGAGTCTCACTTATCCAAGCCTCGCTTACCCAAGTTTCTGGATTCTCCAAGGCATTTTTGTAGTCAATGTTTTCAATATATCGTGATATTTTGGTGCTAAATTCGTAAATACAGTAATTACAACATAACATTACTGCAAATTGAACTGCTTTTTCTGTCAAATTTGTTGTATAACATGATGTTTTGGTGCTTAATTTGTAAAATCATAACCTATTTTGATGTTTAATAGGCTTTTCCTTAATCCCTCCTTATTATCCAAGATATTCACTTATCCAAGCTTCTGCCAGCCCGTTTAGCTTGGATAAGTGAGACTCTACTGTAATTTGTTTTAACACAATCTTTCATGGACTACAAACCACCTCTTCAAATGCATCTGCTTTAGATACTGAAACAGTAATAATATCTCTTTCAGATACTGGAACAAATTAACAAGTTTGCCTCAAGAAAGTGATATAAGATATAGCTTTTTCCATTAACCACATAGCAAGGGTAGGCAGCTTTTTTGAACCAAAACTTTTATAAATCTCTGTCAGTATAGCCAATGGTCATATAAAATAATGGAATGATATTAGCAAAGCTCAATTGTCAGTGAGAAGGGATACAGGATCAATGGCAGTTCATAGCAGATTGTACCATGTTTTGAGAGTAATCAGTAATTAATAATAATAATAATAATAATAATAATAATAATAATAATAATAATAATAGTGCAGTTTTCTGGCATTGTATATTTCTTCCACTTCTGTGACTGTTCATTTGTATTTTGATTCTGTAGCCCACTTGTCGATGGATGTCCAGGATCAGCAGCATCCACCATGGTCCTTTTTATCCTGGGGGACAACCAAGCCAGTATAGACTTCGTTTTGGTTTGTTTCTCCATAGAGCCAATGGGTTAGGTGCTCTTAGTTCCACTCCTCAGCTGAGACCTCTCTGGCTTGGTTGGAGCTGCTGGTAGTTACACTACCGCCAGCACAGCTCTCAGGATCCTTGGAATAGTTAAGCCACTCCCCCCCCCCCCCCCCATGACAAGGTGGCACCCATGGAACAAATGCAATTAAGGCTAATATTGAAAAATTAGCTAATGGCCCAAAATACAGACTGTGCAAGGAAGCCATTGATCATATCCTCAGCTGCTGTAAGAAAATCTCACAGACGGACTACAAACAGAGGCACAAGTGTGGCCCAAATGATTAATTGTAATTTATGTCACAAGTAGTAGTAAACAACAGTAGTAAACAACAGTAGTAAAGAACTGGTGGGATCACAAACCTGCAAAGGTAGTAAAAAATGAACATGCAAAAATGCTGTGGGACTTTCAAATCCAGACTGACAAAGTTTTGGAACACAATACACCAGACCTCACAGCTGTGAAAAAGAAAAAAAGTTTGGATTATTGATGTCACCATACCAGATGACAGCCAAATTGACAAAAAATAACAAGAAAAATTCAACTGTTATCAGGACCTCAAAATCGAACTGCAAAGGCTCTGGTATAAACTAATACAGGTAGTCCCCATGGTAATTGGTGCACTGGGTGCCATGGCAAAAGATGTCAGCTGGCATTTGGAAACAATAAACATTGACAAAATTACGATCTGCCAACTGCAAAGGGCCACCTACTGGGATCTGCGCACATCATCCAAAAATACATCACACAGTCCTAAACACTTGGGAAGTGTTCGACTTGTGATTTTGTGATACAAAATTAAGCATACATGTCTTGTTTGCTGTGTCATACTCTGTCTTTGTGTCAACAACAACAACTTTATTCTTCTATCCCACCACCATCTCCCCAAAGGGACTCGGGGTGGATTACACAAGTCACAAGGTGCCTAATAATCAGAACATAAAATAGACACAATATAAACTACAACTGAGTAAAACATGTAAAGAACAACATAAAACTCAGATTAAAACTCAGATTAAAACAGCACTTATTCATCAGTTGTGGTTAATGCAAACATGGCCAGGCTGTAAACAATAGGGCAAATTGACTTAGGCTTATGAATGAGAGATCATTGTTTTGTGCCTAAAGTAATTGTCTAGTGCCAAAAATGTAGTTTAGGTAACAGGAAGCTATTTCTATGCAAGTTTGGATTGTTAGTGGTGAAAGCTGAGTAGATGATCCAAAGTCTCCAGCAACTAGGGGCTTCACCTTGCTAGTGTTATTGACTCTTTCCTACAAGTGTTAAGAGCAGGGATGTAGCTCTGTCTTTACTACTTAGTGTTTATAATGTTTACTCTAGCATCATTTTCTAGCTGTTTGTAGTGAACAGGTAGGGGACATATGCAAATCAATGCTACAGAGACCAAAGTACACTCATGGCAGAGTAATCTCCTCTCTTCGGACAGATGGCAAGCTATTTAACTTCAGCAGACTGAAAGCCAAAACCAAGGTCACCACAACATCTGTTATAGAACTCCAATATGCTGATGACCACGTAGTCTGTGCACATTCAGAAGAAGACCTACAAGCCACTCTAAACACCTTCGCAGAAGCATACGAGAAGCTCGGCCTCTCACAGAACATCGGGAAAACCAAAGTGCTCTTCCAACAGGCACCAGCTAATCCCTCTGCAATGCCAGGAATACAGCTTAACGGTGTAACATTAGAAAATGTTGACGATTTCCGCTACCTTGGCAGCCACCTCTCCACAAAAGTCAACATCGACACTGAAATACAACACTGCCTGAGCTCTGCAAGTGCAGCATTTTTCTGTATGAAACAGAGAGTGTTTGATGACTGGGACATCCATAGAGATACCAAGGTGCTTGTTTATAAAGTCCTTGTCCTCCCAACCCTGCTCTACGCCTGCGAAATGAGGACGGTCTACAGACATCACACTCAACTCCTGGCGCATTTCCATCAGCGTTGCCACAGAAAAATCCTGCAAATCTCTTGGGAAGACAGGCAGACAAATGTCAGCGTGCTGGAAGAAGCAAAGACCACTAGCATTGAAGCGATGCTCCTATGCCATCAACTTTGCTGGACTGGCTACATTATCCGAATGCCTGATCACCATCTCCCAAAGCAGCTACTCTACTCCGAACTCAAGAGCGGGAAACGTAATGTTGGTGGGCAGGAAAAGAGATTTAAAGATGGGCTTAAAGCCAACCTTAAAAACTGTGGCATAGACACTGAGAACTGGGAAGCCCTGGCCCTTGAGCGCTCTAATTGGAGGTCAGCTGTGACCAGCAGTGCTGCGGAGTTTGAAGAGGCACAAATGGAGGGCTTAAGGGAGAAATGTGCCAAGAGGAAGGCCTGTCAAGCCAACCCTGACCGGGACTGCCTTCTACCTGGAAACCGATGTCCTCACTGCGGGAGAACATGCAGATCAAGAATAGGTCTTTTCAGCCACCTAAGAACCCACCCCCAAGACACCAGAGATGGAAGACAATCGTCCTTGACTAGAGGGATCGCCTAAGTAAGTAAGTAAGTAAGTCTAGCATCATTTTCTAGCTGTTTGTAGTGAAGAGGTAGGGGACATATGCAAATCAATGCTACAGAGACCAAAGCACACTCATGCCCGAGTAATCTCCTCCTTTAAGTTTGAAAGGCTTCTGGTGGCCTAGCAGCATCTATAAATAAGCCTGTCCTGCATCACACTTGCACAAAGAGAACTATGTCTTTCTAATTGCTCCAAGGCCTAACCACCTTCCTTTGATCTTCTTCCTATGGTACTAAATAGAAGTTTTCTT